>NW_015622826.1:0-224862 GCF_000835515.1 Exophiala oligosperma
GTGGTGGTGGTGGTGGTGGTGGTGGTGGTGGTGATGACGATGACGACGATGATGATGAGGTTGAGAAATCACAAATCAAGATCAAAATATCAGATTTGGACTTCTTCGCGGACCCTTTGAGTCCTGGAATCGTCTTGAGAGCTTGGACGTTCGAGTCCAAGTTGAACATTCATGTGGTTTGGAACGGTTCTTATCATGATGACCTTCAAATGAGGGAGTTTATGAAGAATATCGAAGAGACCTTGACGGAGGAATTGGGGGTTGACATGTCGAATGAGAGGGTGGTTGTTGAAGAAAAGGAGTTTTGAGCCATACTCGGTCCGGGTTCTACTCGTGGCAAATTCCAGTAGGGTGTGGTGTTTTTATATAGACGCGGTTTGTTTTTGTTTTTGTGTTTGGGAAATTCGAAATTCGAAATCTCAAGGCGACAATTTCAATTTTTTGTTTTCCAAAACAAAAACAACAATGACCGGCGATTACACACAAAACACCAACTCTGTACTATGTAACTAGTCCATAATATGGCACTATCACAATCAAAAATCAACAATCAAAATTGAATATGGAGTAGCAGTGATGGCGAAAGCCCCGGTAGAGAGGAGTTGAAGAAAACAATAGACGCCACAGGACGAAGCCACGGACAGCCTGGTCTCAGCCTCGCCCAATGTACGGAGTATACTTGAAATTAATACGGGACACTCCGTACCTATTACTTCCGTGCTCCGTACAGGTCGGTAATACCTAATTTCAAAGGGGGAAATGAACCCCCCGATCAATATCATGTACTCCGTACCGCCAAAAAAAAATAAAAAAACTACGGCAAGGAGTAACTATATTACTGCCACAAACAAGAAAGATGATTCATATTCATAAAATGGGGGAACGGAGTAATCTCTACTAAGTAAGGTACACCCCTCGCATGTACTCTCTCGGTACACTCACCACCACAAAAAAACAGTCACTTCTCTGCGAGTCTTTATGTGTGTGTGTGTGTTGCGTCGACTGTAACTTGAATGACCGAGTAATCATAGGTGTACTACTACTACTACCACCACCACCATTAGGTAGGTAGGTGATGGAAATTTGAGGCTCAAAACACCTCCGTACGGATACTTGACTCCTTATTACGGCAACGTCGAGTTTTGTCACAATTTCTATGAGGAGGAGGGAGGCGGCGGCGGCGGCACGGGGTGCACAAGCCCCAATTTCCTACTTGTACTGTACTTACGGGGTACCTAAACACCCACAGTATAATCTACCCAGGTACTCCGTACCCAAGGGTAATCAAAACAAAATATCCTCCGTAATAGTCCGTAGAGAAAGAAGAAAAAAAGAAATTGCCCACAGTATTTTTGCCATCTTCACAAGTTCACTACTTTCCCATCAAACAAAAAAACAATCACCCCCCCCCGCGCCGCCGCCACCACGACTTCACAATCTCATCTCACCATGGAAACTACTTGGGTAGTTAAATTGTTTGTGTATCCATATCTTCATACTCCATCTTTAATCATATTAAAATCACCATCGAAAACAAAATAGAAGCCGGAAAATGAAAGATATAACGTGTACCATTTTCCCTCCCACTCGCCTCCCCTCTCCTTCTACATTCCCCCTTACCTTCACTACCACGACAGAGTAAAACAATCTCTTGGTTCCATTTCATGTATCCTGATTCTTCTACAGGAGTAGAAAAACTACCTTCCTACCAACCTACTAAATATCAATCAACCCGCTATGCCAATCCAACCCCACCACCACCACCACCAAGGAGAACAACAGCGACCCAAGGAGATGAAATGAAATAACCTATATCCCCTCCCATCACACGCCCACTCTCAAACTTCTCTCGACCATTTTGACGAACAAAAGCAGAAAAAAAGACAAGTCGCATCATTCCCAGTCTTGATCTTTGCTTTATCTTTGAATGGAAAAGGAATTACCAATCCTCACCCCCTTTGACGTGTCCCGTGCACTACCACAAGATTGCATCCTTTCCAAGGGGAGGAAAATGTCTTTGCGACTTATCACAATCGATGAGACCGCAGAAACAATCGGAGAGGAAATTTCTTTTTTTGATTTCCAATATCAAACAAAGTCCCCTTCTCACTTCCCCCTTCGATGCGTTTTTGTTTTAGGAAAAGAAAAAAGGAAACAAAAAGTTGTACTCGCCCCAAAAAACGTTCCACACCCTCTTGTGCAACATCTCAAAAATAATAGGCAAGAAAGAAAATTCCCTCTCTCAAATTGATACCCAGACCCCAAAAAACAAAAGAGTCGTTTCCGATGCATGACCGCGTAACTAGACAGAAACAAACAGAGAGAAACAAGAACAGAATTGACAGCTATCCACGCTATCAGACAGCAGGCAAACTCGGCCGCGCGTACTAACATGGAGATATCGATATCAATATATAACAGGAGATTTTGGCGCCGTCCGGACAGTGCTGAATGGAAATCGAGAAGGATTCCAGATTTTCGGCGGAATTCAACAAGATGGTGCAAGATTTAGATTTCTAGGGAAGGCATCAAGGTCATTCAAACTGTTACAGGAAGGGCTTTGTTCGTCAACTTTAGTGATGTAGACCAGCTTGCAGGCTGTTCGGATCGATGGTGCCAAACGGCGTCATTGGCATGTCCATGTGCTCCATCGGCGTGTGGAATTCCGACATGTCGTTCATCATCAACATGCCTTTCTCGTCAATCCCCGGACTTGGCATGGGCATGTTGAGATTCTGCTTCGAGTACATCTCGCCGAGCATCAATGTCTCGTCCATCATGCCACTGCCGTCATGGCCCATGTTGAACATGTCGGCCGAGGCGCTGCGGTGTAGTGCCGACAACGGAGGTGAGTGGTCCGCAATGACCGGATCCGGATGACCCATGTGAGGCATAGGAGAAACAGACGAAGGCATCATGTGACCATCGACCATGGGGGAAGGTGAGAGGAAGGGCATGTTGAATTGTTGGGGCGTTCCGAATTCAGAAGCAGGCATTGGTCCTTGGGACGTGTTGGACGGGAAGAAGCCAGGGCTGGCAAATTCTGACGGTGATGTGGCCGTTGCGGACATGGGCATCTGACGGAAATCCATCCCGTAACCAGCAGATGTATCAATCTGCAAGGTTGGGCCGATTGGAGTCTGCACAGGCTGCTGAGGCATTGGCTGGAAGAGATTGTGATGATCGGGCGTCATTTGAGGTGAGGGTTGCTGCACATGGAATGTAGGCATAGGTCCGTGAAGCATGGAGAAATCAAGTGCGATGGGTACCGATCGACTTCGTTGACGCTTGTGACCAGGATGCATACGACCAGGGTGAAGATGATGATTGACACCATATTGTTCCTGGAACATGCCGACATGAGGAGGATGGGGCCGCGCAAACTGGACTGAAGGTTGAGACGCGGGTCTGACAATGCCCATGGTGGGTGAGACTGGTGCAGACGCAGGCATAGCATTCATGTCGAATGGGTTATGTCGGTTCTGGAAAGACTCGAGGGAGACCAATTTAGCAAGCTGTCCGCTCAACACCTTCGGGTGACCTCCCAGGTGATGCGTCAAGATTTGAGAGGCTTGTTGATCTTCGGTAAAGTCACCACATTGGTAGAACCCTCCAGAGTTGGACGAGTCCATGAAGAAATTCGGGGGCCTGGTCAACTCAATGACAAGCCCGCCGGGCCGGGGTGGAGATCCATTGGCATTTGGAGCCGTGTCACCAGGTTCCAATTGAATGCTCTTGATGAAAGCGAATGGATATTCGATCTTGTATCCAGCCGAGTCGTTGTTGATGTAGTACGTGATGCAAGCCTTGTCGGGCGAGTAGAAAATGACGAGGTCCATCGCGTTCTGACCGACTCGTCGCCAGCTACCGATGCTCAGGGATCGACAGGTGAAGTGCTGGATGACTGTAGGCACGTCAGAAGTATGCTCGAAACCCTCGGGATCAGGAAAACTCACCAACTTTGCCTTGAGCATTAGGATCTCCGTTCATCAACATTCCACCGCCACCGTACTGAGCCATTGGGCCGCCCGGTCGGCGGAGGAGTTGACCAGGAAAAGGTCTGCCAGATTCCATGGCCTGCATGGCCAGCAGCTGTCTCAAGGATTCTGGGATGCTGTCACAGTCTTCACCACTCTCCAAGCTCTTCTTCGCAAGCATCTTGATCTTCGCTCGTCGACGACTAGACAAGATAAATTAGCCAAAAATACCACGTGCAATCACCGTTGAGACTACATACCTATTTTGGAACCAGATCTGCACCGAACGTTCCGTCATGTTGATCTCCGACGCGATGCGTTCTCGCGTAGCTGCGGTAGGAGTTGGGTTCTTTGTAAACTCGGCTTCTAGCGTCACAAGTTGATCCTGTGTAGCCCTCTGTCTCTTCTGGTTCTTTTGCTGTTGGGTCAGGGTACTCTTTCGAGGTGGTCGACGCGCTGAGTTGGGACCAGAAGTAGGAGCTGACGTGGCGCTGCTTGATGTCTGGGGTGGCGTGCTTGAAGTAGCCATGGGAGAAGGGGTTGACTCGGGAGAGAAGTCGGTGAGGTCGGAAGAGATGGGCTCCATTGCGTCCATCGTGTGTGTGCCCAATGTCGATCGAAGTTGTCTTTCAACGAGTGGAATGCTCAATGGCTATATACGAGACGAGATACAGGAATCGATATCCTTTCGTTCGTATTCGTGCGGGAGGGGAGTGAAGGGCTTCGATTCGCTGATCCAGGCAGTCGAATACGGAATTACTTCGATGTAGTTTTGTGTCGATGTTGTTGAAAAGGGGGGTTGTAGGTGGAATTGGTAAGGACCGTAGATAGTTGAAATGGGGTTGAAAACGCAAGTTGCCTAATGAATGTGGTCGAGGGCCTTGAAAGAGTGAAAGGCACGCTCGAGGCAGGGCAATTGAAGAAACAAGTGAAAAAAGAAAGAAGGTGTTGGACGGAGAGATGGAAAAAAGATGGAAATGTGGTTAAAGGGCGGCAGTGAGGATGGGAAGAAGAAGGGCAGAGGCGGGAACGAGGGCACAATAAGGGAGGTGCCTCACTAGCCGGGGGCGCGGTAGGAGGGAAAGATCAGAGTGAGCGAGACCCGCAGCAGGAGGCACGATGAGTGGGCAGGCGCCTGGCCTCTGGAGACTTTCAATGCAGGTACCGCCGAGCGAAGCCTAAAAGCCAAAGCACAAGCCCCAGGTGGAGGCCGATTTAGCCTGTTCCTAGCCGGCCATTTATGTCTCCTCGAATTCCCCTATGGGCGTTAGTGGGCGTTGAGGCTCCAATGCCTGGACAGCCCACCGGCCCTAAAGGAAGCTTGGATCTTAGGCCTGTTCCAGGAGTGCAGAAGAAAAGGCCTGGTGCGGCCCTTGTCTGACGCGCTCAGCCTTCAGGGAGTAGCAGTCAAAACACCCCATGTCACAACATGGATTCATCCTATCCGTCTCACCCACCGCGCGATCCAACAACAAAACATCCCTGACCGACCTTACGAATACGGAGTTTGCGTCAGGCCATGTGGGGAGCATACAGTAAAGAGGGCAAAAGGTCAACCGTTCCAGTGCACTTCTACGAGTACGGAGTATACACCGGGAGTAACGAACCTGTTACCATATACACTACATACAGTGCTCCGTAGAACCATAGACATGGATCTGGATACACAAGCTACCCTGGGAATTTGTCGCCTGTACCTCGTACCTCGACATCCTGCAGCTCAACGGGCACGCGTCCGAGACACTTGGTCCGTAAAGTCACGCTGACCTGCAGCCGCCCACCAGTGCACGACTAAAAAGCCACGACACTCCCACAAGGAGCTTGGGGCCATCTGCATCTGCATCTGTGCATCAATGCTTCAGAGATGTACAGGTAGACCATTCTGCGGCCTGGCTGAACCCCTCTCGTGCGCGCACATACACCTAGCCAGGTAGCTACCCCGTATTGTCTCGAGTTCTAACCGACCATCTACGAATGCTTCTGGAAGTCAGGCTGTGCAATGAGAATTCCTACACACCCTCTTTCTCTGTCCGAGTGAAAAGTGTTTGATCGTCTGTAATCTGCCCCAGTTACGATGGCACCAATGACGGGGGATGATCCTGTGCTTGTCCGCTCATGATAGATTCCACCAATTCTCTCATTCTCCTCAGAAGCAACGACTATTGGCTCGCTCCAGCAAGCAGCCATCAGTTCGCAAGTCATAACAAAAAATGACGGCGGCTATGGTTCGCCGCTGCACCTGCCATGAGCAGCTTCTAGGCGCCTTCAGTGGCTGCTCACGAAAAAGTTGGACGAGCGGCAAAATGCTCCGTACGTTGCAGAGAGCGATTTTTGAACGAGAGGCTTGGTTTGTCTCAACACATGTATTGGATATCTTGATAGCTTAAAAGTCTGCGGCGGTGGCAGAGATTCACCGCTCTTGATCCTTGTCTCACCATCACCTGTGCCTTTACAGCCACTTCATCGTCGGACGGAGCCCACTGATCCCGAACAGAAATAGGCAACCTGCATCAGGTGCCGTTGGCCATGTTGGGATACCTTACGGAGTAGAAGCTCATGCTGAGACGGTCGATTTCTCCTGAAGATCGAACCGAGTCATGCAAGTCATGGCGCTAAACATGTTTCCAGCTCCAGCAGAAAAAAGCATCTCGCCACTTTGCTGCGACACAGAGTTTAGCTGATCGAGAAAACGGGCACAGAACAGAAATGTTCATACAGTACGCGTTGCTCCGTACCAAGAAACACCGCTGCGTCACAGCTCAGCTCTCGCCAGCATTGTTCAGCAGAGGCTACTTTTTTTATGTGTCCATGGCATTCAAGACAGGTCTTTTGGCATCTGAGCACGAGGCAGCTCTCAGCCTTAGCGGCAGGGTGCACTACTCGGAAGTGGTCGAAGTGCTGATAGAGACAGATAGGGAGGTCTAGGTAAGGAGAGTGGACCGACCGCCACTGGGTCCTTTTTTGCGTGATGTGATGGGTCGGGCGAAAAATAGCAAGGTGGAGGATCAAGGTGTTGGAGGTAAACATCCAACTACTGTACAGCACAGTAGTCCACACAAGTGGTGTCTCTAGGCTTGACCGGGCGCTGGGACAAGGTATGCCCTGGGGGAGGTGTTGTGTGCTCGGTGTCGTGGAGAGTCATGTGTGGCACCTCGACGTCGAATCGAATTGCGACATAGGGACGGGAATCCGACGATGATGATGATGCTGATGCAGGAACCCATGTCTGTGGCTTGTTGTCTTCCCCCTGGCTCCCTGGATGCTCTAGTGCCAGGAACAGGTGGCTTCTGGTCAGGTACCGAGTCGCGACAATTGGTGTGTTGGAAGCGCCCACTTCACCTCGCGGACACGGGAGCTTTTCCTGTTATGTTTTAGTATGTTCTTGGCAAACCCAGGCCCGAGCACGACGCGTTCAAGGTCCATGAACCCATCGATTGACCATGGGTCTCGAGGGGGTGAAAAAGGGTCAGGGGTAGCTTGGTGGCGAACGATGGCCTTACTGTGATGTGTGAGTTTCGACCTCCTCGATTGTTACACATGTATTCCTCGTACAGTCCGGGTGTTGAGTAGATCTTTCAAAGCTCAAGTCTCTACAGTACATACCCATAAAATGCAAGGCTCTGCCCATATTTCAAGCCTCATCTCCGGGAGATGACCAACATATGTCACTCACTGTCATCGACACTGCAGTTGGATCTGACAAGCACATGCCAGAAATTTCCGACCTGTCATTTGAAACGAAGAACTCGGCTTGAATGGGCCGTTGGGACTAAAACTACGAGGATGAGCACGGGAGTACAGTATGGAGTAAGGTCAGTTGCCGGTGCTCCATCTTTCTTACCAGCCACTACGAAATACAACAAGGCAGCGTGGTGTTTCCTACCGGCACCCTCCTACTCGTACGACCTACTCCGTACGTGTCAGTACACTCCTACATACTTCGCACCAAAAGGATGACTTCATCGAATTTCGATCGACAGACACCGACATGGGCTGGCCTGCGACAAATCTCGATCACCTGTCGCTCACAATAAATTTGGTCTGACTGACTGACCTAATCGTCGCTTCTACGAGTGGTTCCGGAGTACAGAGTACATCGGCCTGATTATCATGCTTGCGAGCTTCGGTACGAGTAACGATTCCGAACAGCCAATACCTTCAGTTCATACTGTATGGTACTCCGTCCTCGCCAGTGGAGATATACGAGCCTCAACCTCCTTCCTCGTGGGCCATCAAACCGCGACTTTTTTCTTTCTTGTTCCCTTCAAAAAAAGGTCCAGGCTCAACCAGTGCCAAGTCCCCCCGTGGCCCGTTATCCCGTACGTCAACGCGCTCTCTCCCCAGTATAGGGGAACCATGTGGAGGCACGTGCTTTACTGTACGTCTTTCTACTACGAGTTACTGTACGAATTAATTACATTAGAAAAGCAAACCTATCACTACTTTTTTACTACCCCCTGGAGCCTCGCCTTGTCTCACTCGCCCCCCCCCCCCCCCCCCCCAAGATCCCAACCGGGAGCTTTTTTTCCCTGCTCGTGCTCGTATGTAGGACAGACTACCGAAGGAGTACTCGCACCGCCGTACTTGCACCTACGCGGTACCGAAGACAGGGAGAGTCAGCCCGCCTTGCTTGTTCCGAGTGTCCGAGTGTAGCCCTTGAACCCTGGTTTACCTGGGTCGGCGAGCTATTGACAACCTAGTATCTTGCACACTCAGTTACTCCGTATCGGTACGTTAGTAAAATCACGCTGCGGTAGCTAGTAATGCATGTTCCAAACTCTTTCACATCGTGCATTGGGACCGTTACTCGATGAAAATACAGTAACAGACAACTCCATTGCTCGGGGAAATTCCAAAGAATCTATGCTCCGGATACGTAGGTGTAGGGATAACATAGATATTCTTTTTTACGTCCATCTAATCACACAGAAAGTACTTCGCTGGTGGGGGGTATCTTCATTTTTCCGTATCCGTATCGCGTACAGTAAGTGAGTAACTCGTAGCTGACCAAAAGTCATTTCTTCAATCATGCTTTTTTTTATCGTAATTCCTGCATCGTCCCTTTGCGCACAGTGCCGAATCCTTTGCTAAAAAGTTCTCCAATGTCCAACGACTTGCGTGGAGTTTCTTCCATCTCCCGCCCTCCACCTCCTTCTGCCCCTTTCTGCAGAACCTGGTTGCCACCACTCTTCACCACCACCTGCGTCGTACTCGTACTCGAGACTTCCCTGACGAATGGTTTCCTCCGGTTCATATCACGTGGTCGGTCCAACAGCGCCTGCACTTGGGCCTCTCTTTCCGCTTGTTCGGCTTCGTCCCGGGCCAATTCCAGGCTGGACTTTTTCGTGCCTCGATCCCAGCCCTGTTGGAGGAGATCCGCGGCGGCTTCCTCGAAACGCTTCCGGACCTCTCGATCCTGTTCGAGCCTTTGGAATGTGTCGACGTCACTGGGCCAGATGGCCACTTTAATGGTCTTGATGATGATCTCCAAGAGACAAATCGACAGGATGACGAGCAACAACGTAAGCCACCACAAAAGGTTCCGGCCAAAGCGGTTTAGGAATCCGTGGTTGACGCTGTAAATCACATCTTGAGGATAAATTACTCCCAAGATAAGATTCCAGAGCCACCAACCACCCACCGACAAGAAGATGGCGAGGGCTGCCGCCGCCGACTTGTTGTGCAACTCGATAAATTGCAGCTTGAGTGAGATTATGACCACACACCCGCTAAACGCGATCGAACCCATGGCGTACAGTCCTTGATCTCGCGTAAAGATCGCCATACCATATATGCCATACACGATGAAATAGACAATGACGGCCTCACAAGCGGCGAGGCCTGCCCACCACACGTATAGCTTGAGATTAAAGCCTCTGTTTCTTTGGCCGATGTTGTACAGCTCGGGGACTGCTAAAAGCGTCGACGCAGCGAGATCCTTCTCGAACACACCCATGAAGATGACCGGAAGACTGGTGAACAGCGTATTGAACATGGACAAACTCCAAGGCTCGTACAGACTGGTCCCAGTATATCCATTCCATCGCTGGTAGACGGCTTGGATCAGGTAGAATAACATTTCCTTCCAGAAAGTGCCAAGAACATATTTGCAGATGCGAATGTAGTTCCACCTTCCATGGACCAAAACAAGCTTGAGCAGGAAGCGAAACTGGGCAATTGAGTAATCGGACGTCTTTGCAGCTTGCAAGCCTTCCTTGCCAGCAATGCCAATTCCGAGATGCGCTTCCTGAATCATCGCGATGTCGTTGGCACCATCCCCAATGGCGAGAGTTACCGAGCCCTTGACTTTGGTCCTGATGGTCTTGACTAGTGACGCTTTCTGACTAGGAGAGGCTCGACAACAAATGACAGAGTCTGCACGAATGGCCAGATCCGCGAAGAGCGCCATTGAAGCTCGATCAGCCTCGATGATGGTGAGAGTCTGGCCATCGACTACCAAGACTGAATGTGCCGTTCTCTCACCGTCAATTTCAGCGAAGCCGCTAGCCATCCGAGTGTAAAGGTCGCCGACTTCATGATCGAGTACTACTACCGTTGAGTAGTCTTTGATCAGTCTACACGAGTGTCCAATGTTGATGGCAGTTTCTCGCTTATCACCAGTGAGCATCCACAGCTTGATGCCAGCCCGTTCGAAATCGGTCAATGGCATCCGGAACACCTTTCTGGAGCTTGTCTTCAATAGCTGTTGCTCCAAGGAGTTCCAATTTCGTCTCCAAAAGTTCCGCGGCTTGTTCGATTTTGCTTTGGCGATCTACTATGCTGGTAGTAGCAGACGCGTATATTTCTCTCCATTTCTTATATTCATCGTCTGTTAGGAACCGGAAACCATAGAGTAATGTTCGCAGGCCTTCCGTGGCAAAGTCATCGACATGCTGAAAGCAACGTTCAAAAACAGCCTTGTCATTGATAACCAAGCTTTCTTCCACAAGTTCATCTACACCATCGAGTTGCATCGAAGGCCGTGGGCTCGTCTGTGAAGGATGCTGTGCTCTGCTGGCGAAGGTTTCAGAGGCCCGGGAGCCAAACTGGGCCGAGGGCCGCGGTGAATAGAATTGTGAGCTTCGGCGTGGCCGCGACATGCCTGGGTCAGCCTCTCTAGCTTTCAACCATTGGTCAATGCTCTCTCTCGCTGTGTGAGGTTTGTCAATGGTAACTCCACTGACGCGTGGCGAGACATCTGCAACATGTACAGAATTCGACCTGTGGCTCAATGCAACACTCTTTCGTCGAAGTGCCTCCTGAGCCTCAACACTCTTCCTTTGTGTCGCTCGCCTTTCTGCGGCTTGCACACTCGAACTCGCTAGATCGGCAAGACGAAGAAGTTTCCGGAGCGTACTGTCGGCGCCTTTGCTTATGAGACATATCCTTTGGTCTGGAAATCGTACAACAACTGACATGCGTTTCCTTGCACTGGAGAATTCAATGATATCCAGCACTTCGTAGGTCTCATACACGGGGTCCTCGTCATCATCGGCCGGGTAGGTCTTGACAGTAACTGTGTTTGATTGACGGTTCGTAACGATATACCCCATGTCTTGTGCTGCGGTAACCAATGCAAGCTCATCAGGCGATGCTGCTTGATATGTAATGCCGCCTGCATCATTCTTTTCCGGTATACATGTATGGCAAAGTGCCAACGAGAGGAGGAAAAATCTTGCTTTTCGTGCAAAGATAGTCTGAGGCCGGTGATGAATGTAATCCAGCAGATCTTGTGTCTTTCCAGTTTCCAAGAGCATATCGACACCATTCGAAGTCTTGTCATGCAAATTTCCATCCGGATACTCGACTTCAGCGGACGTAGCCTCCTTCTCGACCGCGATGGCAGTAGATGCAGCAGATTCGCGGGCGTTCCTTGCATGCAACTGCTTGCTCTTCCGTGCCGAGACCTCCTTCCCTTTCCCGCCACGCTTTTTATGTTTTAATTTCTCTCGACCTGCATCACCTGCCGCTTCCTCCTGTAGGTCAAGGTCATGCAGCCAAGCAGTGCCAGCTATACTCATTTTGCGGAATTTCATGGAATTGTTTGTCAAGGTTCCAGTCTTGTCAGAGAAGATATAGCTGACCTGCCCTAACTCTTCGTTGATGGTGGATGTATGGGCCTCCATAGGCGTATCGGTCTCTGGATCATACATGTCGATATCGTCCATCAAGAACATCTGCGCCACCTTCACAATCTCAAGAGACACATACAAGCTGAGAGGCAGCATGGTATTCAACATGATGATGAAGGAGGTCAAAATCTGCCCAAAAGGAACTCTGGCAGATTGGAGATACCAGGCATCATCTTCGGTGGTTTTCCGCCAGATCTGGTAAGCCACTGTCAATATGATCGCCATGAAAATGACAAGCGCCGCGACGACAATCACCACTCTATTCACCTTGGCTTGCAAAGCTGGGGCTTTGACCCTTGGGTTCTTGTTCGCATTCATGCGGATCTTGCACTCCTCACCAGAATAGATGACGAGGCCTATAGCAGAGGGGGTGTTGCGCAGAACGCTCCCGCGATATAAAATTTCGTTGTTGGTCAGTGGTAAGGTGCGTCCGTTGATGTCTAACCTGCCATCGAATTTGTAAAGATCGAGGTTGGGGTCTTCCACGACGAAGTCAGCACCGAGATTCGCAATTCCGTCAGTGTCTTGACATGCTGCACTTATGTCCGGGAGTGGCTTTTTTGACTTGAGATTGGTCTCACCATCCAGGCTCTTTGTTTCAACGTAAGCCGTACCAGAGCATTCGTCTGCGTGAAGAAGGACCATGTCGGCGGGAACAGGACTGTCTCTAGTGAGCAGCAAAATATCCCCGACTTGGACCTGATGCCATTTCTTTTCTTGCCACCCTAAGGACCCGGCTTCAAAGCCATCCTCTTGAGAGAAATTTCCAACGTTCAGGACTTTCGTCAAGCGTTCATTTTCCTCTTTGTCCAGGCGATGTCGGCGAACATCGTCGTACCCTTCCTTCGCCATGGAGATGGCAACAAAGATCAGGAGAGGTATTATAGTGGTGTATGTACCGGTTGTACTGAGCCCGGGAATCATTTGAAGTATAGAAACACAAAGAAAGTAGAAATTGGCCAATTTCCCAAACTGTGCGACGAGTTGGCGTGGCACGAAATTCCAAGGAGTGTAGCGACATGAGCGTATAAGATTGTCAATGTAGGGTTTCCCTGTCCGTTCATCAAGTGGCCGATCGATCTGTAAAACACTGACGCGCACATGTCTGCCGTCAACAGTGGGAGGGACTGTATGGGCTTTAGCAACCCTGTCTCGGGCTTGCTTGTAAGTATTCCGGACCTTTTGCCACAACGTTACGCGGGAGCTCTGTTTCGATAGCCAGCGACGGTATAGTGGTAACTCGAGGTTGGGATCTGACAGGCGGACCGGGCTCGTGGTCGCCGCCTTGCTCTCCTCTTCTGTTTCCTGGATTGTGATTGAAGTTGACTGAAGCCGTCCAGGCTCTTTTGCATTGCGCGAATCGGGAGAGGAATAGGACGATCCCAGCTCAAAAGAAGCTGCATTGTCCGAGTCTTGGCTTCGGATGTTCTGGGCGAAGAGCGACCGTCTGAGCGAGTAACCGCGATTGCGACCAGACGAAGGGGTTTTGAGAATTCCTGCGGGCTTCTGCGCCGAGAGAGAAGGATCATTTGGTTGCGCCTTACCCTCGACTTCACCTCTCGGGAATTCAACAGAGAACCGAACTCTGGACGTGCCGTTATGTATGATCCCAGCAGACTCTCCCTCGTTATCTGGATCCGCACGTGAACTCCCTGCATTGCCCTGCGCAGCGCTTGGTGAGTCTGGCGCATTCTTGCTAGGCTCTTGATCCCTGGGCGCATTCGGCGGGGTCTCAGTCATAGTGAGTCTCTCGCGAAAGGACAGGGCCGAGCGGCGATTCTTCAGGCCGGGTCTTCATTGGTAGGCCTTCGACAAAGATTGTTGCATTGCTCGATGCGCCCGGATTGGACTGAATAGTTTGTGGCAGGCAAAGGATGATAGACCTCGAAACACAAGCTGAACTTAAACGAAGGTGGGTAAGACAACAAACTTGAGAATCTAAGATGGCATAATGATAGAATGGCCAGAGAGAGTGAATCGATGTTTCAGGCGTCGCAGTCGTGGTCTTGGAAGAGTACGTAGGAGATGGTGGCAGTGCATTTGAAGATGTTGAACAAAGTGGGCTGCAACTCGTAAAGGTCTTGCAAGGCCTGGATCAAGGAACAAGGGGGGGTGACATCAGTCAATAGGCTCAACAGACTGGCCCCCGCCTTATGGGTAAAAAAGAGCCCCTAGACTTAGCCGAGTTAGCGGGCTCGTTTCCTTGTCCTTGTCCATGTCGACTGGGACAGGCCCCGAGAGAACCCCCGGCGGACCAATGGCCATTCCCCGTGATTCTCAGCCAACACGAGTTTTGGGCT
This sequence comes from Exophiala oligosperma, assembly GCF_000835515.1. Lineage (NCBI taxonomy): Eukaryota > Fungi > Ascomycota > Eurotiomycetes > Chaetothyriales > Herpotrichiellaceae > Exophiala > Exophiala oligosperma. The sequence goes on from NW_015622826.1 coordinate 14,410, forward strand.
CCAGGTGCCTAATTGAGCCCGAATCTTACGCAACCGAAGATCTCGTCGCCCGCCCCTCTTTGTCCCTTGTCGCCACGCGCAATTGTACTAGTGCCTAGAGAAGTAGCATGATGCGAAGCAGCAAATATAATATATGTATCTGTTATGGTGATGAGTACACGTGTACTCATAGGAACATTTGGGAATATTCAGCAAATGCCATCCGATAAGCACCTGAGGTCAGCATTTGAACCGCTGGTAGACAAAATCTGGGCAGCATCTTTGTGACTCCGACTTCGGCGAAATATATATAGTTTGTATTTTCTATCCTTCATCCTCAATCGCCGCCATGAATGCCTCCGGAAGTTAATACCTGCCACCTCTGTAACCAGGAATACGTTGCAGCGTATAACATGGTGTGATAACACTTCCGAGATAAATTTCCGGTTACATTCATCTGGAGACACACCCCAGCTGTTCAACACTGTAGCCCATGCGTTTTTCACTGTCTGGTCATATAGGCCTTTTAGGGAATTCTTGGACACTACTCTTCTCATTACCTAGCCTCACTCAGTATAACGGTTCTCTACCCAGATGGACAAGTGCAGCATTCCATGCATCGTATGCCGTTTGTCTCAAGGTATCCGCTTGCGCAGAACTGCTTGCATGACCTTGTTCTGCTAGAACCAGAGTGACACCCTGACTGGTCTCATTGTAGCGTGGCCAACGCGGCACTCCCTCGGCATTGGGGTCGAGAGAATACGCAAACGAGATCCATGCCCTCATCATGGTGGTTGATACTTTGATGTCTCCGGCGGTTGCGTCTCGTAGATTCGACACATCACCAAACACATAAGACAACTCGGCTCCGTGTTGAACGCCAACTCGCCTGGCGTATGCCACGCTTGACCCGGGAATCTCGTAACTGAGATTCATTTGAGACAGCGGAGGCTGCTGACAGAAAGAGTAACCCCATGCTCCGACGCGCTTGCTGGCAAGTTTGAGGAATGCACGTCGGGCAAGATGGAAATAGACGTCGCTGTATACACTGACGGCGGTCCAAAACATATGGTCCGCGGTAGGATCGGCGTTATATCCTTTTCCCAAGTCTATCGAGGGGAGGCTCTCGTAGACTTGGACCACTCCCTCAGCTAGTGAATCATTCAATAAGGGGCTGATGTATTGAATCAAGTCACTTCCGTTGGGTGGGTTGAACACGTCGGGCAGAAACACAGAGCCTTCGTCCAGATTGCCACCATGGATGATGGGAATAGGAGCCAATTCGTACTTGGACAATATTTCCGTGGCGTCTATGTCGAACCAGTCACCGTCAAGGGTGTACGTGGTGCCAAATTTACCCTCGACTAGTAAAGGCGAGAGTACTGATATGTCGACTTCTCGGAGACAGCTAACACTGTCCGATACCAGAGTACAGTTTGTTGCATTCAGTAGGCCCTGGTATGCCAACAAACCGGTGTCGGGAGCTTCTATGTATGGCGGTCCAAGCCCACCTGCGCTGCCAGACTGGGTGATCATGCCTTGAAATAGACTGTCGGTCTCATTCTGCAAATACGCGTAGTGTAACTGAGCTTGAGCATTCCAGGCGCCTGCAGACTCTCCAAAGAGGATGGTTTTGTTGAGGTCCCCTCCAAAACTTGCAATATTCTCATGAATCCACTCGAGAGCGAGGCGTTGATCCTTTAAACCCAGGTTGGAGAGGCCCTGAGATTGAAAGTCGGGGCTGTTGAGGAATCCAAATCCTCCCAGGCGATAATTACAGGCGACGTAGATGACTGGTCTGCCAATTTCGACAGAGAATCGGACAAGACTTGTCCCATTGTAGAGCATAGATTGGCCGTTCATATTGCCGCCTCCGTGAATGAAGAATAGTACCGGAAGCGGTTCGTGGCATGTGACGTTGCTTGGGCGAATGATGTTCAGAGTGAGGCAGTCTTCGCTCAGTCCGTTGTCCAAAGCATAATCAGGATCTTGTAAGCATCCTGGACCGTATGTCGTAGCCATGAATGGGTTCTGTAGGGCCGATGCTGGAATACGTTGGGGATTGCTGAATCGCAAGTTGCCGACAGGGGGAACCGCGTAGGGGATTCCGAGAAACTGATCAAGGTTGGCGATGGAAGTGCTTCCAACAAACGTACCGGCTGCAGCATAGACTGCCGGATCTGAGGCTTGTGGAACTGCAAAGGCGTTTGCTATACTCCAGGCACAAAATGCCACCGTACTTGGTATGAGTAAACCCATGGTGGCAAGGCGCTTCAGGCTGACGGCTGGATTGAAGCGCAGGCACGCAGCAGGTGCCGCCAGCCTGTTTTTATCACCTACCTTTCACCCATATGCTGGGCTTAGTTGGTTAAGATTTCCCGCCCTACCAGCCCCCGGAGCGTCACTCATACATGAGACCAACCGAGCTCGGCAGTCCGCGTTGTCATCCAGTGCAAGCAACAATGTTGGTGACTTTCTCGGCAGATCAGAAGCGCGCCCGGCGCTTCGAGATGTCGTGTTCGTGCAGAGCCACTTTAGAATAGCTAGGTGCTGCAACTAAAACCGAGCGTGCTTGAGATTATGGCAGCAAAAAATGGTTCCACAGTTCGGGAGCACAAGGTTTAGATCTGTGAAATCCAGTAGGCTTATGATGCATTGCTCCACAAGATTCACGTCCTAAGTCAATGCGACGATGGGCAAACTAGTATCACGAGGGGGGACAGGACGGGTCTGCATACATCACTAATGGTATTTCCTATGTGGACCTCTTTGAGTCGACATTGAGATCATGTTATACCCATCGCTATATCTGAAATGAAAGATATCTTGGCGCCTTCGTCGAAGGAAGACCTGTATGACTGGGGTGGCTTGCTTTGGCTGTTCCCAGAGAGAGTCTTTCCAACTGTTTTTGTTGCGATACGACGAGAAATTCGGATTTGGTCCAATGATTCACTCGCTGGTCTGCAAAGTCATACCAGTGCCAAAGAAGGCGATTCGACGACTATTGGAGAGCGAGTTTGCCGGTGACGGACTCGTCCACCAAGACTCGGATTGGATCCTCCAAGTTGACCCATCCCAGGTAAGGAAGGCTTGCTTGGTAACCTGCCATTCTCATGATCTCTAACGGATAGGTTCTCATAACGTCGAGAGAAGTCGTGAGGTACTGATTTTCTTCCTGATAACAAATCACATGCGTATTAGCTCTTCTTCAAATATCAGCCCTGGGCCATTCGGGTAGCAGTCTTACTTGACGGAGATAACCTTTGGTCATGAAACACGCATACACCAGTCTTTCCTCGTCGGACGTATTGTTGGCGCTCCCACCATGGTAAGACGAGCTGAGCATCCAGAACGCGTCTCCCGGCTCTAGTTCTGCATAATAAGCATGATCCTCGCCCGGCGGCGGCGTCAGATGGCTCCAGAGATGGGAGCCAGGAACGAATCGGGTGGCCCCATTGGCTCTTGTGGTCTTCTTTCCGGCGACAAAGCATCCTAGACCAGTATCACGCCCAATCTTGTACTCGTCCACCGTGATCTCATCGGTTCTGTTGTGATGCATGGAATCATCTCGATGAAGATCCTGTGCCTTTGCACCCGGACCGATGGAGAAGATGACGTTGGTGTTTAGCTGCGGTCTGGACATAAAATTCTCGAGCTTCTGTCCGCAGTAGCCTGGGAGAACATCGGTGAGCAGCACGTTGCAGACGTCTTGGTACAGTTTGTTCCCCGGGATCCTCTCGATAAAAGTTCGGGACTTTTCAAAGAGACCAGTAACCCGTCGCGTTTCGGGAGGGAAAAAGTCATCCAATGTCCACGGTTTGTCCTTCTGGATGAAAGGGCGAGTATCCTTTTCAATCTGGTTCAAGTCCTCCTGTGACACCATGCCGCGTACGATGCATCCGCCGCTCAGAATCAAGCCTTCGACTATCTCATCACATGAGGCAGCTGATGCGTCAAAGCATGGAACTTTGGGTGGTGGCCGAGTATGGACGCTGTTGGGATCAAGTTTCGCGGACGCATCTTTGTAGGCCATGGCCGGCGACATGTTCTGACTGTCCTTCTATTGAGGTGCTAACAATGGAGATAATTTGCATTGATGAAAGATTACAAGATCAAGCATGCCCAACAGAAGACTTGAGAAGAATATAAAGATCGAGGGTCGTCCAGAGACATTACCGGCGTGATCCAAGACATGGCAGCCCTTCAGGATTCATTGTAGCTGCTGGTTTAGGGACTCAGTCGAACCGCAGTAAGGTAGGTACCCCGGCAAGCTCCAGCGCGATACGCGCACGCGGGCATGCTATGCCGTACTGGGTACCGTCCAGGTGAGCCATAGTCGACCGGGCTCCTGCGGTGCTGGTAGTGTCAAGTCACTCCGGTCTCAAGCGGAGGAGATGTGTGAAGTCAAAGCTGCGGGCTCGATCCCGATCATGTGGGAGCCTAATCCGCTTCCGGCAGGGTTCGGGTGTAGTGTACATACTAGCACGGTGGACCCCTGGCTGGTCTGCGGGGATATTATCCTTCTCTGTCGCCCAGACATTATTGTCGCCAACAAAGCTGCCTAGAGATAAGGACGAATGCGCGGATCGCGCTTGACGGCCCTGAGCAACCCATCTTCATATTCTCGCTTCGCCGTCAGATCCCACACACTGCAAGTTTTCATATCGAGGCACCATGGGTCGACTAGGGGGCCCAGTCTTGCGCGGCAAGACCGGTTGCCTCTGCTGCCGCCGGAGGAGAAAGAAGTGTGATGAAGGGAAGCCCAGCTGTAACGCCTGCCGACGAAACTTCCTCATCTGCGTCTGGCCTGGGTGTGCCTACACGACGGTCACAGCCACATCTTCCAGTGCGCCGGACAACAACGGTACAGATCGGGCCCGCTGGTCCTCAGCGACCAAAGACGATACTGGTGGGTGTGGACAGCATGCCGGTGCCGAAGCCGTCGATATGGCGCTGCTCCAACTTTCGCCGGGGGATGGCATCGACGATCCGATCTTGACGAGCTTGCCACCAGATTCCCGAATCCTCCTGGAGCACTATTATCATCGCACTGCGGACGTCATGTCCCCTCTCCCAAAGGCCTCGAATCCCTATGTCACCCAGTTGCTCCCGATCAGTTGTTCGAATGACCTAATTTTGCAGACCCTCCTGGTCCTTAGTGGTGTTCATTACGAGGAGGACGTCTCGAGAGCCTGTCAAGCCGCAACATGGGCACACTACGGGCGGCTGATGAAGAGCCTGAAAACCGAATTGACAAGACACGTCACTTGCGCAGAGTCTACGGTGGTGCCTCTACTTATCGCAACAATGATGCTGTCGTTTATCGAGGTGAGATCCATTATCCCCCGAAACTGTATACGGAGGGCGGTGTTGACTTCGTTGGCAGAATGCTCGACTAGATAGTCAGAACGCGATGAATACTCATCTCAAAGCATCACGGCAGCTGTTACTGACCGCTTTAGAGCTGCCAGGATCTGTTTTAGATGACGTTACTCGCGGATTTCTGATTGAGACATATGCATACACCATAATTCTGTCTGATCTCTCGATAAGTGCAAGGCACAACAATATGCACATGCTGGGACATGCCGTAATTTTGCTCCGCTCCACGAGGGCACTTTCCGAATCAATCACGTACGGATTTCCCATCGACCTCTTTCAGCTTATCCCGGAAGTGTCGGTGCTGGTCAAGAGCTGTGAACGTGAACTTGAACTCTCCGGCGCAATATCCAAAGACACCACATCTGCGATCTCCAAGCTTCGCGGAACTATTCGATCTTGGAAGTCACACTCGACGTCTTCAAACACAATCATAACCGCGAAGATCTACCAGCAAGCACTTCTGCTATATCTCGACTGCGCGGACAGCACAGACGCGCAAATCTATGACACGATGTCGGATCTGGAATATGCGGCTTCAATTCAGAAAGCCTTTGAAATCCTGGGGCTCCTACTCGAATGTCTTCCCACGTCTGCACCAATATCGACTATCCTTTGCTGGCCTCTGGCCATCTTCGGGTCTGCAGCCATATCGCCGGCTCATCAGGCCATCATCCGGGAACGATTCATCCACTTACATAAAACGTCCGGATTGCGCCACGTCAAGGAAACACTCCGCATGCTGGAATTGTTATGGAGTTGTAATGAAGGCACTCGCCAAAGTCCTCGGCACTTGTCACGGAAGATGGAAGAGAACAACAGGTGCATCTGCTTTTTCTAGGCCATTTTGATGTACTATCAGACAGAAGGTTGGGAGTGTCGACTGTGTCCGAAATTGGAATCGCGCTAGTGGACGGTTCGCCCAGATTTACTCCGTAGCTGGGGTGGGACAGAGCATTCTCGGCCATCGCTGGAGAGAGGCTATTCCCAGCGCCATGCCACCAAGCATACGAAACACTCCCATCTCAACCAATCCTATTGCGTAGCGCGCTGAGCGTTCTGTCGCTTACTAAGTTTGCCCAGATTTTTGTCGGATTGAAACTTTAGATATCTGTTCTTCGACGTGGATCGATCTCGTGGGGTTTCGGGGATTTGGCGACAAACTTGGTGGATCCCAAGGTCTTCTCCACAATATCTAAGAGCGCTTTTCCTCCAATGTAGGATATATACTGCCTCATTACGACTTCATTCTCAAGGATCACAGGTTACATTTGAGATCTTCACTATGAGGGATAACGAGGATGTTCGTACAACAGGGCCAATACCACGGCGTATTGTTGCCCCCGGCACTGTCACACTTGAAGATGGCAAGTCCCCTGCTTTTCAATGTGTCGTTATCCTGATGGGCCCTTCAACTGACTTTTGCGCCCTGTGAAGCGCTCGCACAAGTTAAACACGCTACCAATGGGACATTAGTCCTTTATCCTCAACCAACCGATGACCCAGACGACCCTTTGGTTAGTCTGTTCCATTCAGGCTCCCTCTACAGATTGATCTAATGATTTCGTTGCAGAACTGGTCCTGCATGCGAAAAAGTGTCAATTTCGGCATCGTCACCTACTACTCGCTCATCGTGTTTGCTATGTGAGAATTCAAACATCCTACACACTTTTTGACGCTCTGCTGACGATGCCTACAGACTAGCAATCAATCCCGTGGTCTGGCAAGACTACAACGCGTTATATGGAATTTCCTACGCTCAGCTCAATTACACATTTGCAGCCCAGTGTATTGGAATGGCCTTTGGCTGCATTTTCTTCATCCCATTCGCCCTAAAGTACGGACGAAAACCAGTGTACATTGCTAGCACATTTGTGGTGTTTCTTACAGCGGTGTGGCAAGCGTGTTTGCGTGATTTGCCGAACATGATTGCGGCAAACCTGGTCTCCGGGTTATTTGGCGCAGTCGGGGACACATTGGTGCAGATGACGGTACGCAATGCTTGTGGATTTGTTTTTTTCTCATCGGACAAACGAGGCTGACACATATCTAGGTCGCAGATGTATTTTTTCTGCACCAGCGCGGTACGATGAATGCCATCTATGTGCTCTTCATCAATATCGGGGTACGTGTCGTCCGCACAGAGTGACACCCTATCCCATTCGCGTTAACAGTTTGAAGTCTCTTTTAGCTCCCGTTGCTGCTGGCTATAGTGCGCACTCGCAAGGCTGGCCCTGGATCTTCTGGTGGTGTTCCATACTCCTTGCGATCAATCTCCTGTTGTTCATATTCTGTTACGAAGAGACCAAGTACATGATTGTACTTGGTGCTGAGCCACAAGGTTCCTTTGAAACCAAAAAAACCACCGACGATACTATTTCCATGCAGAAGAACATGGAGCAGCCTACAGAGGTGGTAAATGCAAAGACTGCAACCATTTCTGACACGCAAACATCGACTGATCGTCCACATTTGTCGCCGAAGTCTTACTGGCAACGTATCATTCACGTCTCACAAAGCCCTGGAAGCTTCAAGACTTTTCTCCGCCATACCTATCAACCTTTTTTCATTCTTGCGACATTCCCGGCAGCGACATACACGGCCCTCCAATACGGTACCTTGCTATCCTGGTATTCAGTCATTGCAGTCACGCAAACAGAATACTTTGCAGCTCCACCATACAACTTTAGCACCGTGGGGATTGGCCTCTTGAGCCTGCCGCCTTTTATTGGATGTCTTTTTGGTGCAGTCTACTCCGGACCCTTCAGCGATTGGTCAATTCAGTGGTTCTCGAAGCGCAACAATAACATATATGAACCAGAAATGCGTCTCTACATCGCCATTCTGCCGGTCCTAGCGGGCCCTGCGGGCCTGTTTCTGTACGGTTATAGCTTGTCAAATGTGGGTTCTACCTCAGCGATTGCTTGACAGCAGACAGTGACTGACGTTCGATAGGGTGCGCCCTGGATAATCCCGTGCATCGGCTACGGGGTGTATGGATTTTCACAAGCCTCGATGTTTGGCTTGAGCTTGACATACCTAGTCGACTGCTACGAAGGAGTAAGTGCCTCTGACGGACTTCTTGATATGTGCGTCGGCTGACCAAACGGTGATGGTACTAGATTATCGGAGACGCTCTGGTTGGTGTCGCTTTTATCCGCAATGGTTTCGCTGCAGGAATGACCTTCGCTACGGCCCCTTTGGTTACCAATCTCGGTTTGTGGAATGCTTTCACGTCTGTGGGATGCTTGTGCCTGGGATGTGGATGCTGACAGTCCCCATGATCATCTGGGGCAAGAAGCTGAGAGCACATTCTGCCAGGAGTTATGCGATATATGCCGATCAACAGAGTGACCCTCGAGGTCGGATATAGTGCCTGTGTTGAATTGTAGCCTCTGGTGATATGTTGGTTGCAAAAATGGACCTTCTAGTCCTTTAGATATTTCCACACAGAGTTCGACAGACTACCAGGCAGTGTGCACGCTGGAGCCTCGAAGATTCCAACCAAGGCATTTCTATTGTTAGATATAGCTGGAAGCAATTTGTCAAAGCGGACGAGTAAGCGTGTGGCCAGAATCTTGATTTGGTAGAGCGCCGTTTCTAGATACAAATTTGCGTGCTCCAGGGGATGGTGATCAGAATACGCCGATGAGTAGCGCGCAAAGCCCTGCTATTGGCTGGTTTGAATCTGAGATACATTTATTTAGGATTATAAGAACCCAAGGTGACCTCTTTGCTTGACGAGGACGGAACATGGCCGAGCTCCGCACATCGAACCTACCCACTATGGGTTCAAATTTGGGAGCAGTCAAAGCTGAGATTGACAGGGCTATCGACTCGCTTCTAGGAAAGCTTCAGCAGGTCAACTCCACGGTGAGGTTGATACTCCGTTGTTTACACAATGCGCACAACACTCAGAGGGTAGCATGTGCTAACATCGGCCTTGGGGCGTGCAGATTCATGGCAATCCAGAGCCTGCTTTCAAAGAGCGACTTGCATGTGAGACCATATCCTCATTCCTAACATCACTGAAGCCTGGAATCAAGAATCTGAGCGTGGCAACGAGCGTCTACGGTCTTGCGACTTGCTTTGAAGCTCGTTATCAAAGTTCCGTTCCGACGAGTCGGTGCGTCAACTTCAATGCAGAATACGACGCTCTTCCCGGCATAGGTCATGCTTGTGGGCACAATTTGATTGCGCTCGCAAGCCTGATTGCCTTCGTGGCTCTCACATCAGTTCTCGAGAAGTTTGGCGTGGCTGGATGTGCTCAGCTACTGGGTACCCCGGCGGAAGAGGACGGAGGCGGAAAGATCAAGCTCTTGGAAGCGGGAGCATACAAAACATGTGCCGTTTCCTTGATGGCGTAAGTAATTTTACTCGGGAAGGCCTTCAAAAAAAATAACCTCTTTGAGTCATCCCACTGCACCTTCAGATCATCCCAAGGGTTACAACGGAACCGCGGGACAGACATCAACAGCTCTCCTGGACATCACTTGCACTTTCAGGGGTAAGAATTCTCACGCGGGCCTCAATCCATGGGACGGAGTCAACGCCCTAGACGCAGTCGTTTGTGCCTACAATAATGTCTCTGTTCTTCGGCAGCAGCTTCATCCTACCGACAGGATTCATGGTGTGATTCTCGAAGCGCCGAAAATCGCCAACGTTATACCCGGTGAAACCAGGACCGGATATACCGTGCGAAGTTCAACCAGGCAGCGAGCGTCCAGACTTGGTGAAAGGGTCGAGGCATGTTTGGCCGCAGCAGGTCTTGCGACAGGGTGCCAAACGGATATACAGAGGTGGGAGGGCTCTCGTACTGCATAATATGCTGATCTGGATAACTGACGGGGACACATGTCGGATTTTTCAGGGAGCCATTGTACGCGGATTTACGTTTGAACGCAACCCTCTGCTCCAGATTTGCTGCCAACATGAGTCTCTGGGGCGACAATGTCTGCGAGTTCCAGGAAGGCTTCACAGGAGGATCGACTGATCAAGGTGAGTTTTCTACTTCCCAAGACTACATACAGTTTGCATCTTGCGGAGGGCCTGATTTCACTCCGACAGGTAACGTCTCCTACGCAGTTCCAACACTCCATGCGTATTTCGGAATTCCCGCTGCCTTCGGTGTTCAAGTACACTCTTTGGAATTCGCAAATGCCGCCGGGACTGCCGAAGCATTTGCCGCTGCGGTGAGGGTGGGCAAAGCATTGTCACTTGTGGGCTGGGAAATACTGACGGATGACGACCTCTTCCGCCAGTGTGTGGCCGATTTTGAGCTTGACAAAACCGTTCGTGGTTGTGCCTAGACTTTGATAGTAAATAGATATTATGAGACGGACGTCACATTCGAGAGGCCTGTGTTCCCAAACTAGTCCCTGGATAGGTGTCCAGGCCGTGAAAGGAGATGGCTTCTTGGGAAAACCGAGCACCCAGCGTGTCAACAGTTCACACCTAAAGCGACTAAATCGCGTTATATCGTCCGATTGGTCAAAACGAGGCTCCAGTAGTCCCACTGTTCACAGACGTTACACTTGGCTCAGAGGGGTCTCGTAGGGCATCCTTGAGACAAGGAACAGCAGATATGCGTCCCGCATACGAGAGAAAGAGCGCTCGAAAGTGGCTGGCTCTTGTATCCAGTCTAGGCCGACAAACAATAGATGCTCTGTGTATGTGGAAAACCAAGTAAATTCGTTAGCTATCTTCCTCCCTCCCCTTGGTCATTATTTTACTGTATGTACTTATCATTGGCATCGACCACCAATTCTTTTTCTGGAAAAGAGTCCGATAGTCGATATCTTCTGCAGCGAAAAGCCACCCATACGACTATTGCCTCATGGCATCGTCACCAAGCAACGACATGGCCGGTCGCAAGTCGACCAGGTCTGTCAGGCTCGACTTTTCTGCATTCTTCAATATTGTCAACGGGGGAGTGCGTGGCTCGGAAAAGACAAACCATTCCGTCGACCCTGCGACGGGAGAAGCACTACCTCAGCTTCCCATTGCCACGAAAGAGGATGTCGATGAGGCCGTCAATGCCGCCAAAGCAGCATTCTCCTCCTGGTCGAGGACACCAGTGACGGAGAGAAAAGCGGCCTTGGCGGCATTTGCCGACTCCTTCGAGTCGTACACCCAGGACTTTGCGATACTGATGACCAAGGAGTCCGGCAAACCGCTGCGCTTTGCGGTAGAGGAGGCCGAGTGCGGTCCTTATTGGGTTCGGGGCATGAACAAGCTTGAACTCTTGGACGAAATTATATCAGACACCCCAGAACGAAGAGTCACCGTCAGGTACACGCCGCTGGGGGTGGTGGCGGCGATAATTCCCTGGAACTACCCGATTCAGCTTTCCTTCGTCAAGCTCGCGGCTGCTCTGTCGACGGGATGCACCATCATCCTCAAACCCTCCCCTTTTGCGCCGTACTGCACGCTCAAGATTGCCGAACTGGCGCAGCAATTCTTCCCGCCAGGCGTCGTCCAGGGACTCCACGGTGATGAGGACCTCGGGCCGGTGCTCACGGCCCACCCGAAAATCAACAAGATCACCTTCACGGGCTCAATCATGACGGGGCGGAAGATCTTGGAGAGTGCCAGCCGCACGCTGAAAAGGGTGACGCTGGAACTGGGAGGCAACGACGCGGCCGTGATTTGCCCCGATGTTGACATTCCCGAAGTTGCCCAGAGGATTGCCGATTTCGCATTCGCGAACAGTGGGCAAGTCTGCGTCGCGGTTAAACGAGTGTACATACACGAGTCGATCTACTCGGAATTCCGTGCCGCCCTCGTCCAAGCCACCAAGAAGTTGCGTGTTGGCAATGGCTTTGAACAAGGAGTAGACCTGGGGCCGATTCAGAACGAATTGCAGTACCGCCGAGTGTGTGGATTCTTTGAAGAAATGCAGAAACAAGGCCAAAGGATTGCTGTTGGAGGAGGAGGACATTCGAAATCATCATCATCGGGCCTTTTCTGTGAGCCCACCATCATCGACAATCCGGGCAACGATGCCCGAATTGTTCTTGAAGAGCCGTTTGGTAAAGTGCCCGCCCCTGATTTATCCTGTGCGTCTTGTCATTACCAAAATCTAACGATTCCATCGTTTGTTCTTACGCAGGTCCCATCCTGCCCATCATGCCCTGGTCCTCTGAAGAAGAAGTTATCCGTCTTGCCAACAGCACCGAAATGGGACTGGGTGCGTCGGTTTGGACAAACGACCTCGACCAGGGCGACCGCATCGGACGGCAACTCGAGGCTGGTAGCGTATGGGTAAATACACACATGGACGCAGCTCCCGAGATTCCTTTCGGTGGTGTCAAGCAATCGGGCTCTGGCGTGGAAGGTGGAGTTGAGGGCCTCAAAGCTTTCTGCAACATCCAGACATTGTCAGTCCCAAAAGAAGTCATCTAAGCAGCAAAAAGTATGGGGACTTCCTCCCTCATACAAAAGGAACCAGAAGCCAATCTGACAAAATAGTTTTGATATGTGGGCAAAAGACAACGTGAATCTGCGTGTGCTCGTTTTGCAAGTATCTGCGAATTTCCAATGTATATATCCGTACAAGTTCTTTTTGCCTGTCTCATTGGGATCTGCTGATGTAGATGAAGCTTGAATTACCGGTTCACATGGTCTATGATTTGCATTTACCTGAAAAAAAGATGAGGCTTTTCGACCCTCTCATCAAACCCGATGGTTATGTATCGCTACCAGCAAGTATTATACTCGGCCAAAACCTTCTCAACACCATGCATACTTTTGTTTTGAAATCCAAACCGGCTGGTCTTCTTGATGCTTTCCAGCCCATCTTAGGCTACATATAGACTCCCTGTGCCGCTCAACAAGGTCACAATGACCCTGCCCAAGCCGTGTTGCCGCTCGCACAACCAAACTCGGTGGGTCCCAGATCTCGACGCCACCCAACATCCCCCACGAATAAGATTCGAATTGGGCTCTGAGGAGCAGAGCTGACATTGCTCTCTCTGCTTCTTCCTTTTTTTCTCCACCTCCTCCAAGATCATCTTCTTGAGCTGCTGCAGGAGGAATGACCGTGTGCAGAACGTGAAGCTGCCAATCGTCCTGGTCCTTGGCAAACACGCGGCTCCAAATCAAAGCGAGCCCGGTGGCTTCGTGTATGGCACCTTTGACCACTGGGATTTGTTTTCCCAATGACCGGCATACAAACTCTTCCCGAGCATGGTGCCAACGAAAATGCTCGACGCTCGGAAGGACCGCGAAATAGGTCGTTCCCGGGTCGGCGGCGGACTTGCTTAGGAGCTCGTGCCGGAGGTGACTGACGGCAGGGATTCCGGGTAAGTCTACGGCGGTCAAATCGTGGACTGATGGTAAATCGAGCTTAGCCGACTCCCGGTAGTAAGAGTCCCGATCTTTTAATGATGACAGGTGGACATGATTGCTCGGATGGGCCTCCCAGCCGAATCGCGCATAGTAAGAAGGACCGATGTCAGAGAACAACAGCGACGCCGCATTTTTCTTTAATGCACCACGCGGGATTTGTTGCTGCTGTTGCTGCTGCTGCTGCTGCTGCTGCTGCCATATCTCCAACCTTGGACCGAGATCTGCCATCATCCTGCCCGCATAGCCTTTCCCACGGTGTTCGGCTGGCGTGTATACGGTTCCGATACCGTGAGCGCGGACCTGCTTCAAACGTCCTTCTTGAGCGACGTATGCATGAAACAGGATCGATTCACACGAAGCAAATATGGGTCGTGACGATGGACCATCGGCGTCGCCTTCTTTGGGAAGGTTCTCCTCCAATGTTGTCGTGAGGATCCAACAGGTGATGCCGCCTTCGCGGGTCAGGTCTGTATTGTGCAAGACGGCTTCCCGGGCGCAATATTGTTCGGCGGTCAAACACCCCCTCCACTCTTCGGCGTTGAGATGCGCGGTTCGCACATGTTCGATGGGTGTGGCGACCTCCAAAGAGAGAGACGGTGACTGAGCATTCGTGTGTCGCAGGGAGGAGGACGTTTCCGCCACTGCTGGAGGCGTCGACGACACTTGGGTCGGCATAGCGTTCCTTACCAGCCGTCGTCTGAAATGCAATGACTGGGGAAAGACAGGAGTGGTAGTAGTGGCACGAACGCTGTCTCAGAGACGAGCGATCGCGGCTATTCGTTCTCGAATTGTGCCGAGAGAATCGGATTCTTTCTGAACGACAGTGCTGTACTGTCGTTGGAGATTGCAAGCAGAAAAGTTCATTACCTTATAGGATGCCCAAACTTTAAATTACAAGTTGGGCTAGCTATATGATATATGAAGGAAGAGTGGCCATGGAGAGAAGAGCAGAGGACGCGCATGGCTTCAGGGCGCAAGTCACGGAGTCCTAGCACCGCAATCAGCCATGGAGAGGGCCCCTTAAGCCGGGCCCCAAAAGGGAATACAACGAGGTGTAAAGTACGAGGCAGGCGTAACGCGAGCGCGCAATCTCCTTTGATTGGCCCGTCGAGAACCTCACAGTAACCCTTACCAAGAGTTTAGTGTTAGGATATAGATCTTTTATCGAGTATTTCGTATCATCTCACTTATCGGAATGCATTTGTCAAGTTATACTCGTAGGATCACATAGATCGGAGTTGTTTGGACGCTATACTCTTTTATCGCTGCTACGACCTATAAGGTCAGTGGGTATCTGCACCAGCACGACCGGGCACTGACCGGGGTGAAGGACACGACTTGACTGTCACCCTTTAAAGCTTCTCCATTGTTGTGTAACCTTCTCTGGATCTTTTCGTCCACGCATAGGCCAGAGCACAGAATCTCTCCACTGCCTCCATTTCTGTTGCCCACCCAGTGACGAGCCGGATAACGAGAGACCCATCTTGTAGATGCTCCCAGATATGGAAATCAAAGTTTTTCTGTAATTCCCGAACAAGCGCCGGCGGCAAAACAGGGAAGACTTGGTTGGTTTCGGTCTGCGCCCATAATTTGAACCCCAGACTCACCAGGGAGGTGGAAATCTTGGCCGCAGTGTCGTTGGCGTGACGCGCAAGGCGGAAAAAGAGATCATCGTTGAAAAGCGTGACGAACTGAATGCCCAAGATCCGCCCTTTGGCCAGAAGTGCCCCTCGCTGTTTCATGTGGTAAGGGAATGACTGCCCGAGACTCTGATCTTTGATCACCACCGCCTCGCCCAAAAGTGCCCCATTCTTTGTCCCTCCGATCCAGAAGACATCTGTAAGGTTGTAAATGTCATCCAGGGACATGTCGTTCTTGGGGCATGTCAGTGCAGCACCGAGGCGAGCACCGTCCATGAGAAGAAGAAGGTCGAGACTCCTGCAGGCTGTGCTGAGAGCTGCGAGCTCGCTCCTGGTGTACACCGTCCCCATCTCGGTCGCGTTCGAGATGTATACCATTCTGGGCTTTGCCTGGTGTGCAAACAAGGAATTTTGATTGAACGCTGTCCCAACCTTCTCTGGGGTCAATTTTCCGTCTGCAGTCGGCTCTGTGATGATAATCTTGTGACCAGTGGACTCTATAGCACCAGATTCTTTTGTGGCAATGTGTCCAGACGGTGCTGCAATGATTGCCTCATACGGCCGCAAGTAGCTTGCTATCGATATAAGGTTCGCTGCTGTGCCACTGGGCACAAGGTGAATCGTTGCTTCAGGAGCGTTGATCTTGTCTCGAATCAATCTTCTCGCATCTTCACAGAACTCGTCGTTCGAATATGCCTTCTGTTGAGACAAATTGGTCCGACTTAATGCTTCGATGACAGTAGGGTGCACCCCTTCACTGTAGTCGTCAAGAAAACCATATCTGGGCATCTTATATCAAAAATGTAAGTAGCCTTTGAGATACTGGGCTCTCTCAGGAAGTGTTGAAAGTAAGTATTGGGAATCAGGCCGGTGGGCTAGATCACAGTAAAGTATTCCGCGGAATATTGTTACCTTTCGGCGGGGAGGGGACGAGGAGGGGGGGGGGGGGGAAGGGAATAGTAACAGTATAGATTACCGTGATAAAAATAGTTAGGTACTAGTTCTGTGACTATTAGTAACGGTAC
Source organism: Exophiala oligosperma (assembly GCF_000835515.1). NCBI lineage: Eukaryota > Fungi > Ascomycota > Eurotiomycetes > Chaetothyriales > Herpotrichiellaceae > Exophiala > Exophiala oligosperma. The sequence continues at coordinate 30,782 of NW_015622826.1, forward strand.
CTACCTCGTAGATACTAGGCACCTAGGTAGTTGGAAGAATATCATTCTTAATGTTGTAAGTCGGCCATAGCCTCCGGCTTCAATCCCCGCCAGGACTGCTTCAAGACGTTATCAAATGCGGCCAGCAATATAGTGAAGGACTTGACATGGTGCGCACACTCCAGAGACAAAATTTCGAGTATACATTCTTCCGACGACATATCCTAGCCTTGATGGCCACCGAGAGACCTCAAGGCTTGTCTCCATAATGCTCTTCCAACCACTTCTGCCCAGCGCCGTCTAGAACCGACCATACCCTTGCAATTTTACCCTCTTCGACATGGTACATACAATGCTCGAAAAATACCTGCGTGCTGCCGGGTGAAGGCTCGTAGCTTAGTCTAATCCTTGAGGCGATATTGCCTGTGTCTTCCTTTGCAGAATCGTTTTCGACAACTAGCATGTCGATGCCGAAATGTAAGCCTGGCAGATCTTTCTGGCTCTGGCGTATCATCTGCACGAATGCGTCAACGGACATGGGTGTTTTATCATCGTGAGAGTGAATCAAGCCCTCCTTAACGTAAGGTCGTAGGTCAGTCGTAAGGTCGGTGGAGGTGTTGATGGCTGAAATGTAGTTGAAGTAGAATTTTCGGAGGTCCATCTCGAGGTCGCAGCAAGAAAATAAGAGAAGTCCGAGCCTGGGACAGATGGCTCCACGAAGGATCAATTAATCATGAGAACACATGGGTTCCCAATATACAAAGTGTATGATCTCGACCGACAGTAGAAAAGCGAATAAAGCAATATGCTCCAAAGTACCTATCTCTACGGTGGTGCAACTGCCTCCTCGAGCGTGTCCCTTCCCTGCGGGCTTGTTCAAGTGCTTCAAGTCAGTCACTGATATAGCTGCATAGATATTGCGATGAGGTGATGACAATAAGAAACAACAAGTTGTCTTCATACCACACTATCAAATCTCCCTGATATGCAAACTGAAAGACAACAGCGGCACGATTACCATCCCCACTCATGCGACGACAAAGGACAGCCTCCCTCATACATCATCCATAACCACCGCTGTCCATGAACTCGCCCAGTGATGGAGACCCTCTTCAATCGCCGGAACCACCACCTTCTTTCCCAATCCTCGGAGTCCAGAAGACAAGGGCGGCTCCGAGAGAAGAGTCTCCTACTGCATCCACAACAAGTCTTCCCCTCCGCGCCTCCAGTCCTACCCCCCTAGGGTCACGGAACAGCACCTTTTCGAGTGTCCTATCACGCTCCAGCTCACCCAATGGCAGACTCTCGCTGTCATTTGCAAAATTTGGTCGATCTCAAGTGAACAGTCCTTTGGGGAACCCCTCGGAGAGTTACAATGACACCAGATCCCTCATTGTCCGAGCATTCTCACCTACAGTCGCAGTCTGTGCTGCACCCGAGGTTGACGAACTAGCCGTTCGCAAAGGCATAAAAGATGGATTCACGGGGTTGGTACGACCTTTCGGAGACAAGATCAATGGTAAAGTTGTTGTAAGAGACAGCACCGGTGCCAGTAGAGCATGGGAGGACTTTGGCGTGCATTTTACGAACTTGAGCCAACTGGTTCAGAATGGCATGAATCCTTCTGCAGAAGCGGGTCATCTTGAAAAGGTCGAAGAATTGATGGAACAATTCACAGGAGAAGGTTTCGATGACACAGCTGATGTTCCTGCCAGAGGCGAGGTATCCCACTTCTACAAACTATTCTTGGCCAGATTACTATGCCTGCAGTCAATGAGCCCGCATGAGTCTTTCCGGCATCCTGTTGGTGCGGTCATAGCTATCAGCTCTTCTACCAACCAGCCTATTGAGACGCTCCGGAATCTTTACCAGCAGACAGCTCAAGGTTCAAACGCCTTACCAGCGTATGCGAATCCAGAGTACCTGCGGTACTATGTGCTTGTGCATGACGAAGATCGGGATGATTTCAGCAAGTCGTCCGCGCTGTTCGATCAGATGAAACGCCATTTTGGCCTCCATTGTCACCTCTTGAGGCTGAGATCTGTGCCATGTACCGAATCAGATGATGACACTGAGGAACTCCCGGTCTGCGAATGGCTTTCACCATCTGAACAACTCTCACTTTTACAAGATACTGCACACCTGATAGACCTTAATGCTTCGACTTCGCCGTACATATTTTCGTCCGATGTCACTTCGCTGCGGGGATTTGTTCGCGAACTCATCGCTCAATCGATTGTGTATCACATGGAGCAAAGGGTTGCAATGTGGAATGAACAGGTTGCATCTCGACGGAGGGGCATTTCTGGACGTTTCATGTCTTTGTCGAAAAGGTGGACTGGAATTGGAAGTTCACGAAATTCTTCAGCGACCAGCCTGGGTGCTTCGGGAGCAAGTGGCAACTACGACAGTTTACAAGGAACCTATCGGTACGATGCTCCAGAAAGCCTTCTCCGCAAGCTAGCAGACTATGCATTCATGCTACGAGACTACAAGCTGGCAGCGTCCACATACGAACTTCTTCGATCCGACTATTCGAACGATAAAGCATGGAAACACCTAGCCGGTGCTAACGAGATGTGCTATGTCGCCACTTTACTTAATCCCTTGACCAGCAGTGGCAGTTCCAAATTCAAAATCGAGAACTTTGACCTCATGGTCGAAACAGCAAATTATTCATATCTGACCCGGTGCTCAGATCCGGCATTAGCATTGAGAGCGACTCTGTTAGGCGTCGAACTACTCAAGGTTCGAGGGCGCGCAGCCAGTGAGCTTGCCGCTAAATGGGCCATCCGATGCTTGGAGCTTGGTCTGGTGGGCAGTATAGGACACGTTCTCCTTAGTGAGCGGGTTGCATCTTGTTTTGCCGACCGCGTCGGTATTGGCAACACTGGCTGGGGCATGCGGAAGCGAAAAGCTGCGTTGTGGAATGTCATGGCCGCCGACGAATGGATGAAATTGGGAAGAGCAGAAGTTGCGGCAGAAAAGCTGGACGAAGCCCAAGAGCTGTACAACGAAACAAAGACCAGCGAGTCCATGAAGCAATTCCATGAGATGGCTCAATACGTGGAACAGTTGCGTCTTGCCGTCAGGATCAAGCTTGGTGAGGCGAGAAAGAGGGGATTCAGCGGAGCTACGCGACAACTGGAACTAGATCTCGACGGCCAAGAACAGACTGAAGTTGAAGATGAAACGCTGGAGGAGATGAATCCGCTCGAGAAAGTAGACAGCCCGATCAACAGGAGGAACCTGAAGCCTGCTGGTGGTGCAGGCGTCAACCCATTAGAACAAGCGCCACTGAGTCCAGTCCGACTAAACCGACCAGATCCTTTGTTGCGAGAGGATGACGATTTTGAATGAAGACATGAATGCTCTGTAGTCGTTGTGTTCCGAGGTATGAAGATTAAGAGCAGGTACTTAGTGTCAGGATATGGAATACTTGTAATACTCATTGCCAACGAGAATGCCTCCCTACTATTCTGATGCTTTGTGGTGACTAATCTGCGAACCAGTCCGTTTTCGGTTCAATTTAAACGCGTCCGCGAAACAATTCCTTAGCGCAGTTTCCGCGTCTGTGCTGGATACTGTATGAATGGGCAACGAATGCACTTGCACGCCGCAAGCAACGACCTCGAGTTCCAAAACATCTCAAACCCCAGCACCTGTCGCATCTCTGATCCCTCTTCGCAGGGTAATTCTGCACAATGCATGACCCGTATGAGGTTACAGACAGCACCGACTGGCTGCCTACGCCTCTAGCCGCACTTGCGCCACTCGACTCATCATTAAGATGCCGGGTCTGCAAAGACTTCTTCACTACACCTATGATGACCAGTTGCTCTCACACATTTTGCAGTCTTTGTATACGAAGATACTTGTCTCAGGAAGGCCGGTGTCCAGCATGTCGAGAACCCGACCAAGAAGTCAAGCTGCGTCGAAATTGGGTGGTGGAGGAACTGGTGGCTAATTTCACTGCTTCACGAAAAGGTCTTTTCACTTTTGCAACAGCCGCGGCAGCGTCCAGATCCGAAGCGCCGACAGCAGATTCCGAGAGGCCTAAGAAGAGGAGGAGAGTGGTGACTGAGCCTACAATCAACGGCGTGGAGAGACGGAACACACGCAGTCAAAGCAAGAGGGACGCCGAAGACGCAAGCCAGCAAAGTGCACCGTCTACTCAGGTCACTATTGAGGATAGCGAAGAAGGCAGCGTTTATGAAGATGATGCTGATGATGCTCACAAGAGCCCACACTTCGAAGTCGAAAATCAGGAGCCGAATGATGGACTGGTCGCGTGCCCATGCTGCCACAGAAGGATGAAGGAGACACTGATCAATACGCACCTGGACAAATGTATAGCAGGAGAGAGTACAACTCCGCTTGAGGGCGGATCATCGCCCGCCCCGCCTTCGAGAGCGCAAACCGTCACCCCCGTAACGATGGCCTATACTCAGCAAAAGCCGTTGAAACAGAACGACCGGTTACCGTTTATAAACTACAATCTCCTAGCGGAGAACGGATTAAGGAAGAAGCTGCGAGATCTTGGGATTCCAAGTCACGGATCGAAAGAACTGATGCGGAAAAGACATACTGAGTGGGTTAACCTCTGGAACGCCAATTGCGATTCTTCACGCCCCGTCACCAAGAGGCAACTCCTGTCGGACTTGAGGATTTGGGAAGACACACTAGGCCGACAGATGGAGAAGCCGCCCAATATTGGATTCATGGCTAAAGATTTTGATCGGGACTTGCATGTCAAGAGCCAGAAGAACAATTTTGATGACTTGATCAAGAAGGCCAGACAGAAGGTGACTGCCGTTACGGAGAAGGGACAAGACACAGTGCTGAATGGAGCTGCTCCAGCTGTGTCGACTTCGGAATCAGGACCAGTATCAATTCCAGGGGAAATTGATACAGCGGCAGCCATCGCTGTCCAACAGCCAAATCCAGAACCAGAACCTGCAGGATCGGTAGCCACTGCGTCTGGCACCCCTGATCAGCAGCAGGATCAAGATGAGAAGTTTGCGAATACTGGCCCGCCATCGTCTCTTGCCGAAGCCCCTACGCTACCGAAACAAGACTCTCGAGGGGTACAAATGGATTCTCTGGAGGTAGATCAACATCCCAGTACTGGTCGGTTTTTCACCTAGGTTTGACTGTTTGCCAGGGTGCAGGCTTGCTGCATCAAGACAGTCACCACGTCAATCATGATTGACAGTTCAAAAGGGCACGCACATGAGTGCAGATCAATCTACAGATACAAATACAAATACATGCACATGTACAGCATCAGGGGCAAAAAAAAATACATGTGATAATGGGTTTCATGAGTCATGAAAAAGCAAAATAGTACACTATTCCAGTACAAAATCGACGAAGCTTGTCTAGATACTCCGTACTCCAGACATACCATCTTAATTTATGAGTGTTCCCACTGAAGAAGTCTCCTGTATTTCACGGAACTCTTTGATGTAATGATTCAAAATCTCCATATCATCATGATCATAACCATATTTACCCATTGATCGTATTTCACTCTGCCGCAATCTTCCGGCCTTCTCGTTGCGGTTCGGCAATGTCCATTCGTTCCATCTTCTCGATGCTTTTCGAGAGTTGCTGCTCGACCGCATCGTCTGCAGTCTGGCTCTGTTTCTGTGTCTGTTGGGTTTGGATCGGGTCTGTGGTTTGCTGGTTCTCGCCGTCCTGGCGGCTCTCTTTCGCCTTCTCCGCGGCTTCCAGCTGCAGGCGGTCCAACTCTTGCAATCTCCTTCTGGTGTCTTCGGCCTCTCGAGCCTGTTGCTTTTCTCGTTGCGCCTGTTCGGTCTTTTCGCGCTCGAGTCTCTCCTCGCGCTCCATCGCCTCAAACTCGTCGTCGACCTCGGCTTCGTCGAGTACGGCCCTGCCACCGTCGAGGACGGGCTCGGCGATGACGCCACCCACTTCGTCGACCTTGGCCATTTCTTCGCGCAACGAGTCCAGGACGTCCTCGACCTTGTCGACGCCGCCGACCTTCTTGTTGAGCGTCTTGAGGACGCCGGCGCTGGCCTCCATGGCCGCGACGATCTCGACTTGGTCCGCGGCCGCTTCGATCTTGGTGTAGACTTCCTCGAGCTGGTGGAGGGTGTTTGTGCGGGATTCTAGTGATTTCTCGGCCAACTTTTTCGACCGGAGTGCCGACATGGCACCGGTGCGGTTGTTGGCCTTGACCGCATTTTGAGCCGTGGTTTGGAGGGTGGCGACCCGTGCACTTAGGGTTGATATCTGCGTGGTGAGGTTCGAGATGAGTGTCTTGAGCGATGCGATGCTCCGGTCTTCGTGCGTGATGGTGACGGTGTCTGATTCTGTCGTCGCTGTCGTCGCGTGGGGGCCTTTGAATTTTATCGTCGTTTCGTCGTACGCGAGGATCTGTTTGTCTCGCGAAAGGTAGCGTAGTAATACCGAGAGATCTTGTTGTGATAGTTTCCCCCCGAAGAGGTCGTTGAGCTCTTTGACGAATAATTCTCGACTGACGATACGGTCCGTCAAACTCGAGCTGGTCTGTCCCTCCCGTAATTTGACAATGTGCTTGTTGTACACCTCCTCCAGCGCGCTGACGAGCACGAGGCTACCTTGTCGCAGGTGCCCGTTGACGTCGTAGCTGCCGGTCCCCACGAGCCCGGCCCGTCTCAGGCCCCATTTGAGGATGGACAGCGGCGACGGAATCCACGTCTTGGTGTATATGCTCTTCTCGGACGTCAGGAAGTCCTGGAGGTCGACCATTTTCCCGGACCTGACCGCCTCGTCGAGGACGTTTCCCAAGCCCGACGGCCGGCCGTACCGAGGACTCGCGAGGGCATTGAGGAGGTCGTCGGAGGTGTGCAGGATCAGGCGTTGGTGGACGGGGAGTTGCCCTTCGAGGGCGGCGCGGGTCAGGGCGCTCGTCCACGCCGTCGTGTTGGCGGTGTAGCCTTCTGGGTTGGTGGTCTTTTGCACGTTCAGGTCCGAGTACAACGAAGGGAGCCGGGGGGCGCGAAAGGAAGGTTCGTGAGACACGAGCCAGTCGACGAGGCTGGGCATCTCGCGCGAGGGGTGGCCTTGAAAGGCTGGATGGGATGCGCAGGATACACCCGTACCGCTTTGGTTTGGGGTTTCTGAGTGCGATGTCTTGATACTCCGTACCAGAGTATTTCTTTTGGGGTTTGGGCTTTTTGTTTACGGGGCCACGGCTACGTCAGAATTCATGCAAGGCTGCGCAAGGCTGGGAACGTGGGACGACGAGCCTGACATGATCCTCGCGTCGACCACAGCTGTCTTGATTCTTGCGTTTACCCTTGCTTGCATACGTGAAGGATATCTCTCTTTGGAATATACAATTTAAAACTATACGCCATTCATGAAGTCATTTCTTTCCACAGATTCTCGACCAATTCCCAGTATCTCTGCCCATCAAGCATAACGTGGCCTACGTGTCTGCTAGACACGAAATCCTCAAGTTGAACCCTTTCCCTGCCAATGATGTCCATGGATTCTCTGGCATGGGATTCGACATCCGCCGCTGGTATCAACGCATCTGATTGGGAGTAGATGTACAACCTCTTCAATCCATTCTGAGTGAATGCACTTCCAGGCTCGTTCAACTTCCTTCGCAACCACAACGTTATGTTCTCGCTTCCAGAGACCGTTTCATAAGTCTTCGCCAGTCCGATGAATGCCCATGTAGCAGCGCTACCGACTGTTCGCATGGGTCCAGATTTCGGCAGTGATTCCGAGATAGCTGCGTGAGCACTCTTGGAAGAAGGTAAACTCGGCGTGCTGTCTAGAATGAGTGCCGAAATGGGGAGTGGTTCGTCCTTATTAGTCGATGCGGTTCGATAAGCATCTGCGAGAAATAGTGCCGAGTATGACCCGCCATTTGAGAAGATATGGAGGAGGATTCGAGGTTTGTCTGGTAGTTTGGACTGCACCACTCGTCGTATCACCGACAGAGCGGGTTTTATGGCGCGCCTTTGGAGAAATGTTGGCTTCCAGAACAAATCCGGTCCGTCCTGCTTGAGCAATAGTATTGGTGAGTGAGGAAACATTGACTGATATGGTTTGGTGTATTTGGCGATATATCTTGGGTGTGCTCCCATCCAGGAGCATAGTATGATTAGGTCGGGTGGTGTCCCAGCCTCAGAGTTGGAAGGACTCGAACCTTTTGGTTCATGGAAGAAGATCTGTGGTCCCAGCCTTGTAAAGTCGAAAAGGTATGGGTCTGGGGATTGATCCCCGAGCTGTAGTTCTGGTATCGGTCCAGCTAGTTCCATAATGAAGGCCTAGGTGAGTTGTTACATTCGTTGGCTGTGCCGAGTAGCGGAATCCTGGAACTCTGCACAGGCTTATATTTCATCTAGAATGCGTTGGCCGCAGGAGTTCGAAGTTGGCCAAAATTACCAGTGATCGACAGCATATATATATCTTTCTGTCCCGGAAGTTTGAACCTTCCAATGCCGTTGATACGCTCGAGAGCGATGAGATAGAAAGAACCTTATATTTTGGATGTCGTTGGGCCTCTTCATACAAGAGTATGATTCTATAATTTGGAAAAAAGTATATAAACAAATCAGAAAGTATAGAAAGTGTTAATAGGAAAAGAAAGAAGCCCTGTGCATGTGTAACTCGAGATGGGACCGAGGCTTTTGGGTAAAGAAGTCGAAGAAATGGTGAGACGCGTAAGATCGGCCGTAGGAAGTACGGTCGAGCGCACGACTGACCTCAGTAAGGTCACGATAACCGCAATGTCTAAGCCGACCTGCTCCCTCGTCCACTCTCGCCTACTGCCCTCCTCTTCCTCTCGAGTCCCCCAACACTCTCACTGCTCAATCTGGTTTCGGTGTATACTTGGACTTCTCTCTTAATTGTCGACCATATTTCATCAAGAGCAAGGGGACAGGCAGTGCCACGCACGAGATACCTCCCAGAAGACTAGACCCAGGCGCCACTCCGAGGTTGAGGAACAATGGCCGAGCTGCCAAAGGCAGCCCAAAAGCAAGTAATGATCGCAGAAAAGTGTTTGCAGCCATTGCACTTGCCGCAAGTGGACCATACGTATCAGCCAGGTAGTTGAGACATTGCTGGAAAGTAATATTGAATCCGGCGCCAATGAAACCTAACAAAGTCAGCGACGTCTATCCACATACAGACACGAGAAGATCGTGAGTGTACCTGCTGCAACCGAAGGTAAGGCCCAGGAATACTTTGGGTCAGCGGTCCAGCCGAACCAGAACAAGCCAGCAGAAAAAAATACGCCACCGACTAGCATGGGCGGCAGTCTTGCTTCGGGTACGGCGCGTCCATTATTTCGAGCCAATGCTTTTGCGTAGAATTTCTGGTTCGCAATATTGATGATCAACGCGAACACAACGCCGGCGAAGAGACCTAGAAATGGCAGCGTGGAGACAATTGTTGAATATCCTCGTTTCAGACCGAAAACAATTGGGAAGGATTCGAGTTGAAAGAAGAGAAGACCGTAAACGAAGGAGGCATAGGCGGCGATACAAGTCACCATCGATTCGGTAAAGAGCATCCTAAGTAAAGACTCAGAGATGGTCATTCTATCGTATTGTTCTCACTTACCGCCCAGGTCGAAAGATATATTTTGTAAAGATGGTGTTGCGGTCAACCTTTTCCGTTTCATGAGGATGCCAGTAGCTGGGATTGCCTGTCTCTGTCCGCAAACGTTGTGCTTTGCGTTGAAGAAGAACCGGGTGATAAGTTTCCGGGAGTGCAAAGGAGCAGAGGGCGACGACTGAGAAGGTAAAGATGGCTTGAATGTATTCCGTCCCTGGAAATGTTACTCAGAATCAGCAGGTATTCGACTGAGTCGACGATCAACATACATCTCCAACCCATGTGCGGATTGATTGTAATGGCCGCTCCAACAATAGGCGCAACACATGGGCCCCCCACAACGCACAGGGCTATGAGTGCCATAGGAATGCCTCTTTCTTTTGCGTCGTACAAATCACCAACTGCCGCTGAGACATTACTGACAGGTGCTGAGGCAAAGAGTCCTCCAAAGAAGCGAGTGATGAAGAGGGATGCGGCATTATGACTGACTGCGGTCCCGATGCTGAAAATGCCCAGTACAAAGAGCGCCGGCAGCATTGAGATCTTCCTACCGAACGCTTCTCCAAGGGGCGCAAACACCATGGGCCCGAAAGCATACCCCAAGACGAACAGAGACACTACAAGGACTGACGTCTCCAGGCTGACGTCCAAGTGAGTGGCGAGGAATGGTTGTGATGGTGAGATTATGGACGAACCAAAGGAGCCCACAAAGGCGAGCAAGGCCATTTGGAAACACAACCACGCTCTGTACCACGGATTCCAATTTTTGGGATTCTCGGGGTCATCTGGGTCCCATTTGACGAGGTACGCTCTCTTGGTATCAGCTTCTGTTGCAGGTATGGTGCCTTGATTTTTCTCAAGGTCGATAGTAGATCTTCTCGATAAAGACTGTAGATTCCTCTCTGGCATATCGCTCCTAGAATTCTCGTTCATACTGGCAGCTTGGGTGAAGGGTGAAAGATGAGCTGCCGCAAGAAATACATGTTTGTGCCCTTTATACCACTTTCACTTGATACCACCTTTACCTGATGTAGCATGACCATGATTTCGCAGGATACATATGTCGGCCGCCGTGCAGCTGTGACTTTGATTCGCACGAATCAGAAATAGTCGAAGTAGAGGTTTGAGCCATGATTAGACTGGCTGTCGGCGGGCAATTTCGCTGTGGGTCACTAAATGGGTGGGCCTGATCTGATTTTTAGCGTCGGCCGCCATGCATATATTGTAACAACCCTCCCTGGCCCTAGATTTCTCGTCGGATGGAATCTTCCTCATCCTACTCGTCTTGGGATGCGAAGTACCCTCATTACTAGGGAAGTGTGATATCGGCTTCCTCGGCCACGCCCTGCAGATGGCCATGGAGACGCATGGCACACCGTCATCGACAATGCCAAAAGCCTCACAAGTCTGCCGACTATGTCGCACTAGAAAGAAAGCATGCGACAAGAGGCTCCCCGCCTGCGGATACTGTTCGAAACGCGGCATAGTCTGCGTATACGGTGATGACGCAGCGTCGAAAGTGCAAGACCGTGTCAGTATGGCTGCGACCGGTGTTCTAGCTGTTCGTTGGGCCATATTATCTATCTTTGGCACTTCAGGTCCATCTGTCCTGCAAGCTCACACTGCCAATGGCCAAGCTTCGCCGCACAGCAGTCAACCGGTGACGTTGGCTGAATCTTTACACAGTCAGGTCACCAATATTATTCAATCTCTGGATTTATCGTCCGTGGACATCGGTGCACGGTACTTTCGAGGCTTTCATTCCTCATTTCCGATCATCGCACCCCAGCGATTCCATGAGATCATTCGAGAGCCGGTAACACCAGCAGCCGACGCCTCCGTATTGCTCCTTTCGCTGGCCCTTCTCACAGTGGAACCCTTCTGCGACGATTTGTACATGACTGCGCAGCTGCTCTTCACCTCAGTACAAGCAACCACTGATGCATCGATTGCTTTGCTCCAAGCGGCTGTTGTCATCGCCGCGTACGAGTATGCTCGAGGTTGGGTCGACGCGGCTTCCATATCCGTCGTGAAGTGCGTCAGGATGGGTTATTGCCTCGGGATTAACAAACATGACTTTGAGGATGGCCAGATGACAAGCGAGCGGGTATCAACCTCACAACAGTCATGGAACTTGTGGTGGTGCGTAGCAATGCTTGACAGGTACAATCGAGGCACTGATATGGAAACCATGAACTGACACGCTATAGCATCATTGTATCCGAGGCAGACATCGACGTCCAGCAGCCTCCAGCTTACCACCTGACTCATGACACGCCTTTACCTTTCGATTTGAGGCCGGGAGCGAATAGCTCCAGGCCTTCTCTCGGCATGCTTGGTGCTGTTAAAGTACGGAATGCGGACGACTTTGGACGTCAAGCGCAATCCGTATTCCTGTTATACCGTGTTCGACAAGCGATTTATGCAAAGTCGGAGCTGGGAGAATTAGCAAGGATCGACCTGGATATCCAGCGCTTCTTGATACAAGTGATGAAAGAGAGTACTGAGGTTCAGTCTCAGGCCATCCACAGCACATGTACTGTAATTGCTGTTAGGTCAGTGCGGTCGAAGTATTGCCAAACACAAACCTGATATTGATCCTCGAGCAGAACATTGTTCATCCTACATCAGCATATCTTGACAATGCAGATATCTCAAGAAACTCTTCCTGAACCGCAGATGCAAGTTGTCACCCAGACATCGCAGGCGGCCTTGTCTACGGCTGCAAAGATGGTCATCGATGCGGTGGCCGATCACTCACATGGTGTCGCCCTGATCACACAGACGCTGCCATTTTGCAGTAGGAAAAATATCTTGGACGCGAAGACGGTGGCCTCAAGCTTGGATGATGGCCGTAGCCAACCGAGAGACTTGAAGTATGTTGACCTCGTTGAAAAGGCTTTGAATAGACGTTGGGGTGCTGTGTGATCAGCAAAAAGTCATGCATTTGTCGATACGAATTTTGCACCATTCTGTGTGCTGTTGGGAGGAATTAAGAGGACATAATGATACTACAAGCTCGCATTGCCTTCTTTCCCATCGCTCTGCACATCACTCGTAAGCAACACCTCCTTTTGTGCATTCCGTCCTTTTCAGAAGACTTGTCTCTATATTGACATCATGACCAGTTCAGTACGTTGAGGCGAACGACGCCCTTGGGCTACGTTGAGGTGGGTCTTGGGAACACTGGGAAGTCTCCCATACCATGCCAGATTAAGCAACTCCGACCAAACCATTATGGAGCACCGGTAGTTCAATACAAACTATCTTGTCTGACACAATCATGACGGGGTGTACTTGTTGGCAAGGCTGCCTCTGTGGAAGATTTCGGTTTGTACCGAGTGTCTCATTTGAATCAATGATTTTCTGCCGGGCTTCTGAGGCTGAAATATATCCATTGGAATCATTTTTGAAGTCCATTGCGCGATATTCTTGAGCGACCATTCTTTCTGCTCTCGAAAAAATTCAAGATCCCATTCTACGTTCTTCTGACTCCGCGATGTCAAAGACACATGGCCACACCTCCAGTACCCCGTGAAGATTCATACTGCCATAGCGGTCCGGAAGTGATCGTAACGCCAAGTCGAATGATAAAAGTAAATTGGAAGTAGTGCGAAAATGCGACGCGGATATAGATTGTGATCGGAAATAGATGTCGTCGCCACTGGGCGGATATAGATCCAGGCCCAGAATTGAGTACGGGTTGGATGCCCACAGATTTGACTCGCCTTGTCATTATTTGCGTGACTAGCACTGAATCTCGAGAGAAGCCTCGCTGAGACCTCATCGCACAGTGAATGCGGCAAACTTCGACCAAGCGGCACATGCTCCGGGATACGATTTGAAATGCAGCCAGGCCGCGTCAGATCCCTCATCTAGTCCAGCATCGCGTTTGTTCAGCAGCTATATCTGGAAAGACAGTTATGTTCCAGCATGGCTGTACTCGAGGCTAAATTCCAGACCAAACTGGATCCAAAGTCCTCTCGAGCAAGTTTGAGGATGAAAACGAGTAGCAAATCTTCACTTCATTTCAACACCAGATTAGAGATATGCAGATACCAAGAACCAAATAAAAAAAATCTACAACTTGTGCCTCTTCTCTCCTCGTATCATTTTGCGGAACTGCTCTTGAGGATACCCACGTTGGAGGGCCTCGACACCGCCCACGAATTCCCGGACCGAATGGGCGTCGTAGGCGATCTCGTCGAACCTCGACATGACCTGTTTGGTCCTCAACAAACTCGCCGAGCTCAGATGCGTGCCCAGTCTCCCCTCACAAATCTCGGTGAAGACGGTGTCTGTGAAGCGTTCGGCGTCCTTGCCCGAAGCGTCGGCCTCGAAGACGCCATTCACGAACCCGCACGCGAGTAGCCGATCGACGGGGATTTTCTTCGCCATGAGGAGGGCCTCTTTGGCCAGGCCGGGTCCCATACGACCGACCATGGATTTCGTCGCGGCCCCCTCGACCACGATCCCGATGGAGTTGAAGGGGGCCAGGAGGTAGGTGTGCGGCGCGGCGTAGATGAAATCCGAATGTGACACCAAGGCCGACGCGAGTCCCGCGACGGGACCGTTCAACGCGGTGACGAGGATGTTTGGGTGGGTGTAGAATGTCTGCGCGAGATCGAGGAGGTCGGCCATGTGGTGAACATGATGACGCCTTCCGTCTTCGTCGGCTGGGACGTCATGACCCTGCTCACGAATATCCGCTCCTCTGCCAAAATTTCCGAAATCGAGGTGTCAGTTGAAAGGACATACTATTGCGACTGTGGGAGAGAGAAAGATGACAAGACTCGACTCACGAGGAAAAAAATCTTCCTGTACCGGCCAAAAGAGTAACGTAGACGTCTTTACGATCGGCAGCTTCCCTCAAATGATGTCCCAGTTGAATCTGTATTTCCTGTGTCAACGCACCTAGCTTAGAAGGGTTGTCGATGGTGATGATGGCGACGTGACCTCTGTACCTGATGGTGCAGGACATTGTTGCTGCTGAGTTGAAAGGTTAGGTGGAGGAGTCTGTCGATGCCGTGAGGAGTTTACTTCTTTCTATATATACATTATCATCCGATATCGCAATGCATCAACCTCGGCTCATCTTTACTCCTGTACGAAAATTCCTACGTGATGAGAACTGGGTGTTGTTTATTATCCATGACGAAGATTCTAGGTGTTGATCCATGTGAACGTTCAGATCTACCAGTTTCGACTACAATTTGGTTTCCCGTGGCCGTGGGAAGCACCGCTCTCGTAGAGCCTTCTTTTGCACCTTTCCCATGGCATTCCTCGGCAATTCCTTCATCACGAACAACTTCTTCGGCAGCTTGTATGAAGCGAGCCGACTCTTCAAGTTTTCTCTTATATTGGCGATGGTGAGCTCGGCGTCTTTACCTTGAACCGGCACACAAATCGCAGCCACCGCCTCTCCCCAGACGGTATCGGGTACGCCTACGACCGCCACCTCTTGGACATATGGCAATTGTAACATTTCCGTCTCGATGTCGAGTCCAGATATTTTGTACCCACCAGACTTGATAATGTCGACACTGGCGCGCCCTTGGATGAAGGTGGCATTGCCATGCTCGGCCTTGATCAATGCTAAATCCCCGGTCCTCCACCAGCCATCCTCAGTCAGGTCTTTCTCTGCGGCACCTGGTTTTCCCCAGTACCTATGTGTTCGTAGGAGGTCAGGACTGTAATGCTTCCTTGCCCGTACAGAAATTTTGGTGGAAAACATCAATACTTACTCTTTCATGAGACCGTCGGATTTGATCTGGATCTCTCCCATCACATCGGGGATGTTGGTCACATCCTGCCCTTCGGCAGTGATCAGTCGTGCTTGTACACCTGGGAGAGGCCATCCGACACTTCCCTGGAACAATAGTTAGCTTTATATTACCGCTCTTTCTCTCTGTTTTTATATCTTACGTGAACGCGCCCATTGGGACTCAACCGTTCAGAGTACGTGATCCCGGTTTCAGTCGTCCCGTATCGTTCCAGCAGCAGATACCCGTTGGATATTTGAGCCCATGCATCTCTGATTGGTGCAGGTAGTGCAGCCGAACCACTGATTGCCAATCTCAGACTCGCAGCTGCTTCTGTGGCCCTCTTTGCTTTGGCAGGGTGGCTCTTGAAATTCTGATTGAAATAGGCTATCATTTTGACCCAGATAGTAGGTACAGCCATGAAAACAGTGACTGGATGTAACGATGTACTGAGAAAGCGCTCCCAGACAAGCTTCTCGTTGAACTTGGCCATGAACTCTACTGTGGCGCCTGCCCAGAGCGGTAACAGGAGTGAAAGTGTGAGACCATGCCCATGGTGAAGAGGGAGCACGTGAAGTACTCGATCTTCACACGTCAACTGCCAGGTATCTGCCAGAGATCTGAACGAAAACTCAAGATTCTTCGCACTCAATATCGCTCCCTACATTGAGAATTTTGTCAATAAGATGAAAAATTTCACGAAAAGATGGGGTTAATCCAAAGTACCTTGGGAAGTCCAGTCGTGCCAGATGTGTAGATTATGGTGCACGGCGTCTCGGCTGACCACTCCAGTGCAGAAAAGTCGATTATCTAAGACTTCTAGTTAGCATTCAGTGGAAAATTGACGGGGTTGATGTTTGTGATACTAACATCTCTAGATCTCGCTTCTCGCGGAATAGTGGTCACATCAATACATGATCTCGTCTGGATTAGTGGTCTTATTTGGCGTTCAAAGTCTCCATGATAAATGATGAAGTCTTGGCCGGAGTCGGTTACTGTATGAGTGATTTCCTGAAGAGGATGCGTGAGACATATCGGAACTGGGGTGGCGGGTTTTGATGTCAGCTTGGATGTCACCGAGCATGATCCAGGTCTCGGACGACAAAAATCATACCCACGATTGCCTTGACGCTCCAGATAGCTAGCAAAGCGGCAATAAAGTCTACTCCAGGAGGCACCATCAAGCCGACCCTTGCACCTTCGATCGGTCTCCGGGCTTCTTGAGCGGCGGCAGTGAGCTTCTCGTGGAAAACGTTGACACGCAACAAAAGTTGAGCATAGCTGTGTTGCCCTGGCGTTGATGATTTCGACGAGACTGGATCGACGATGGCCAAACGATCGTGTGCGGCGTGTGACGCCAACCGGCGAAAGTATTCTGCCATATTATCTTGTTGAGATATCCTCAGTCTTGCAACGAGGAGAATATGGGAGTAGTCCGGAGCGCCTGAAATCACATGTAGCCGTGCGAACGGGGTGGATGGCTCATATGCTGGGAATATCTGCCTATGCGTTCAATTCCACCACAAGACAAAGCTGAGAGAGCCTTTTCAGAGCCAGCCTCGATCCAAAGATGATAAAAAGAAATCCTTGAGAAATTTTTGCGCGATACCGGAGCTGATCAGGAGTCATGGAAGCGAGAATTCAAGTGGGATGTAGAGGGCGGATATAGAAAGCGGATGTAGCTGTGGATATAGACATGATGAGCGGATATAGACCACCACGCTTGTGGGGACTGTTGGTGGAGATACCGATGTAGTCTGGGGGAGTCTGAGTCTGGGCGATATATGGAGTACTGGGGAGGATATATCAGAGATGAGCCCGCTCTAGCAGTCCCAACTTGTGTCTGCATCGATAGCATCCTGCACAGGTCTCTATCAAAAATGGCCTCTCATGACGTTAAACCACTCGACTCGTCCAAGCAGATCGAGGCTGCTCAAGGAGATTTTAGTCACTCTGACAATGTCGAGGTAGACAATGGCACTTTGACCAAAGACTTGAACAGACTACCACAGAACTTCACAGCGAAGGAGGAACGAACCTGTCTGCGAAAGATCGATTTATGGCTGATGCCCATCATCGTCGTCACTTACGGTCTTCAATACGTTGACAAAGTCATTCTGAACGGGGCCTCACAGTTTGGTATTATCCAAGACCTCGATCTGTACACCGTCGCGGGACTCGATGAACAGACACACAAGCCAATCCTGAATCTTCATCGATTTTCTTTGGTCACATTAATATTCTACTGGGGTTACCTCGCTGGTGGTACGTTGGCAGCCCTTTCTTGAGGACGATAATCTACTCCGTACATCTTTGACTGACGTCTGTGATCGACAGCTGTCCCTGCGGCATTTCTCGCACAGAAACTTCCTCTGGGCAAATACCTTGCGGGTACCGTTGTCATCTGGGGAGCTGTCACCATGCTAACCGCCGTGGTCTCGTCATACCCGGGGCTGATGGTGCAACGTTTCTTCTTGGGCTTCTGCGAAGCTGGTGCAGGACCAGGTTTCTCACTGATGATTCCACTGTTTTGGAGAAGAGAAGAACAACCTCTCCGATACTCAGTTTGGTACATGTCCCAAGGCCTCGGGGGCTTCCTCGGTCCCATGATGGTTTATGGTATCGGCCATATCAAGGGTGATCTCTCGCCGTGGAAATATCAATACCTGATCCTGGGTGCGATGACCGTCGGCTGGGGAATCATCATGATCTTCGCACTGCCAAACAATCCGGAATCCGCTTGGTTCTTGAAGGAGCATGAACGCAAGGTTGCGGACGCACGAATCCGACTGGAGCTGGTCACAGAAGAGACCAAATCCATCAAGCCTCACCAGATCGTCGAAGCACTAAAGGACCCAAAGACTTGGTTGACGGTGGTGTCGACGTACTGCATTCATTTCATCAACGGTGCCTGCTCGGGGTTCGGGTCCATCATCGTTAAGAGCTTTGGCTACTCACCCTTCAAGTCGGTGTTGCTGACTGGCTGTGCGGGGATCTATCTGCTTGTGGTGTTGGCCATCACCGGATGGGCAGCTAACTACCTTCGCAACATCCGCGCCATCATCTGGTGCATCTGCGAGTTGTTCGTCATCGCCGGAGCGGCACTCACCTGGAAGGTACAATGGGCGCCTGATCACTCAGCCGCCCTGGCAGGGTTCTTCCTTCTGTTCACTTTCCCGCCCTCTTACACCATGCTGTTGTCTCTCGTCGGCTCGAATACCGGCGGCTACACAAAGAAGGTCTTTGTCATGGGTCTGGTGTGGATGGCGTACTGTATCTCCAATGGGACAGCACCCTTGTTCATCAAAACGACCGAGGTCAAGGAGCATTATCCTTCCTTGTTCCAGGGGGCTCTTACCACAGCTGCACTTTCAGTGGTCTGTAGTCTCGCCATGAGGATCTATCTCGTAAGGGAAAACAAGAAGCGAGACCAAAATCTTGATGCTGCAATTAGAGATGGGGCTATTGCACATGATCTTACTGACTGGGAGAATCCTCATTTCCGTTACACATTATGAGAGTTCTCACTAATAGGATCAAGAGGAAAGGATTAATTAACTGAGAGAGGAATCTAACCTCAAAAAGATATAGTAGGATTCTGCAAAAATGGCAAAAACTTAACTAGGATTTATCTCCCATAGGAGCCTAGTTAAGAAAATCCCAGTCGTGTAAGGATTTTTTTCCCCCAGATGCCTCCCAACTCGGGACCAGTGAAGGTCTTAAACCGATCTATGGTACTCGCTCTGGAATCTCCCCTGTCGCAGCGCTTTCAACTTTTTCTACCCTCTCTGGCCAGGGCCTTGTCCTAGCTATGTTGTCCTCCCACTTAGTTGTCGACCTTGTGCCCCAAGTCTGCCCGAATTAATGTCCCACTGTGTTGTTGATCCCACTGTTGGTTGACCCTCAGAATTGATATCCCACTGGTGTTGATCCCACTTGTTGTAACCAAATTTCATGTGCCTCCTCGGATAGTCAAGTCGCCTGCAGGATAGCCATCCAGTTTGACCTGACTGACTTTCCAGCTGAGACGGTGACATTTGACCGTTGCACCACGGGGGCTGAAGAATTGGTTCCTGTGAAGGTTAGTTGACAGAAAATTCACGAATCAAACATATAAGGGGTCGAATTAATCCAGCTCTTGCGGGCCAATGGTGGGCGGGTACGTGCCTGGAGAGTGAATAGCTTGATGCGTGAAGAGGCGGCGGCGACCATCTGCGGTGAGTTGGCTCTCGCGGGTGATTATTGAGCACTGAGAGCGCCCATACTTGAGAGCGATACTCACAACCGTCGTTGTTCCCACGAGTGTCATCGAGAATAGGCAATCCTGTACGCTAACAATAGTCGCGTCCACATTGATATAGGAGAGGTCGACATTGAATCTCTGCTGTTCATGGTGGAAGACATATACCGTCCCTTCTGCAAACGCATTTTGATGTCAACACCACAGGTATTAGTTCAAGTTTAGCGGTGCAATCAATCCATCTGTTATCGGCTCATCGAAGAGGATCTATCTGACTTTTGCTATACCCAGGCCAAGAATTGTGGAGTGTCTCAAACGCTTCTGTCAGACAAAAGTGTCTTGACAACTTCCATCTCCGATCGAGCTTCCCCCTTCTCCGAACAGGCTGACCGCAGTCTGACTTTTTCACTTATTACGATTCTACAATCCCAAGCAGGCCAGTCACCGGCAGATTGTTTGACACTCTTCCTCGTATCTCTCATGCACTTGGATGACTCACTGTCTGGTTCTGTCGCACGCATATGCAATGACGTAGCGTCACTTGTTTGAAATCGCGCTTCATCTGGGTAACGGATGCACCGAGGCTAAGCACTTTAAAACAGGCAGTTATCACATCTGCAAAGGGACCTTCTGAACGAGAACGACTTGATGGTGGTCAATAACGTACGTCCAAGCCTTGCAATCATGTCCGAAGTCTCGGTACTTATCATCGGCTGTGGTGTCGCTGGGCCGGTGCTTGCGAACTTTTTAAAACGCAGAGGATACAACCCCATTGTCTTTGAAAAGGTTTCAAAACTGGGAGATGCAGGGGCGTCACTGATGTTGATGCCAAATGGGTAAGAGAATACCGCTTGTTTTGGTAACAGAGGGAATTAAGTTGCTGAGCGGAACGCAGACTCAAAGTTCTCAACAAAGTCGGTGTAGCAGAGAAAGTTGAAAAAGGATCCCAGCCTCTCGAGGCATTTCAAGACCTCACCTCAGATGGTGGTCTTCTAGGATCCTCAGACTTACCACAGAGTTTCCGATCAAAATACGGAGAACCTGCAATGGGTGTCAAGCGGACCGAGCTGAATTTGATGCTCAAAACCATGCTCACTGATCTGGATGTTGATGTGAGGGAGGGCTGGGAGCTAGAGGATATCGAAGAAGGGGAAGATTCAGTGACTGCTCATTTCAAAGGACATGGATCTGTTACGGGCTCATTCCTCATCGGATGCGATGGGATCAAAGCTGCTTCCAGACGTATCCTTCTTAGGAAGAGAGGCCTCAGCGAAGGGCTGCCAGACTTTACCGGATTAACACAGGTAAGCTACATGACTCGGGCAGCGTGCTCACGGCTGACACCACAGACTGCTGGATTGTCACCAACACCACAGGCGCTGAAAACTCGGCACAGCATGAGGAATTGGTTTGGTGAAGGAGTCCATATGATTGCATACCCAGTCTCTCCTGACGTGACGTCCTGGGCATTGACTTTACCTGAAGGCGAAGGAAATGAAGCTGCCTGGGGCTTGTGCTCTGCGCAAGAAATCGCCGCGCGAAGGGAAAAACTCCTCGACAAGATCAGTTCGTGGAAAGACAAGTCGCCGGCGGAATTGGTTCAAAAGCCATCTCGTATTATCAAATTTGGTATTTTTGATCGAACAGAAATGAGTCCAAATCAGTGGTATTCGAGGAGATGCGTTCTGGTGGGAGATGCGGCACATCCAACCTCCCCCCATCTTGGACAAGGGGCTAACCAGGCACTGTAAGTTGGTCTCGACCATCCCAAATCGATTGCACTTTCTCTAATCTGATCAATAGTGAGGATTGCTTTCATCTCAGCCATGCCTTGCCATCCTTGAATCTAGAGAGCGAGAATTATGAGGAGAGTTTGCAAAAAATCGGGCCGGGTTTGGTGAACATCTTCCAGGCTTTCGCAGAGAAGAGACAACCAAGGACGTCGGCATTGGTGAAAGGTGCACGTACTCAAGGTCAGACACGGGTCGTAACGACTGGAACCGACGATTGTAGACTGCGGAATGAAAAGGTTGCCGCAGGTTGGAAGGACGTTGAGGCAATATCAGCAAAGTACGATGCACTTTGCCGGGAGCCATTCCAGGGAACTCCTACATAGGTGTTATGATCAAACGGGTAACATTGGTAATTGTGAGTATTTCTCTCATAAGCATTGTCTCGACACGGCAGCAAGCCTTCTGGTCTCAGCTAGTCTCTGTAGTCGCCTGGTAAGGAATGCGTATGTGATGAATGAGACGTGCTACTGCAGGACACCGTGACGCTTCTTGTGACCTCGTATTCGTACCGGCTCATTGGCCAAGACATTTCCTCCAACTCCGAAATTCAGACGAAGGCAGACATCTCAGTCTGTCATTGATTTTTCCATCTCCGAAATTCTGTGTTCTCCTCCGGATGCTGGCTTACTATCTTCATGTCCAGTTCACAATCCGATCCAGCAGTGACCTCATCCATCGTCCAGAAGAAGCCGCGCCATATTCCCAGGCGGGTCCCTCTCAGCTGTGATCCTTGCAGAAAGCGCAAATTGAAATGTGACCGCGCCGTACCGTGCAGCACTTGCTCGCGGTACAACCGGGAAGACCTGTGCCTGCTGAATCCTGCGCCGCCTAGAGGCAAAAGGATAAATTCACATCCCAAGCAGAGGACTCAGAGCCAACCCCAGTGCACTGTCGAGGCCCACAATGCTAGTCAAACCGCTGGAGCTGCGGCTCTCGAGAGGTCTTCGCCCCAGGGACTCGGCAATCTATCTTCACAAGTGTGGTCAGAGACTCCAAGCTATGAAATAACCGAGTTCGTTGCGGATGTTCCGGTGACAGAAGAACGACCTGGACCCGGTCAATCAGTCGAGAAAGTCCAGGCCGTCACCGCAGCCCAGCCATTGTCTTCTAGTCATCAGCAACTTTTTACTGCCGGAGATTCTAGCACATCACGTTCAGATGGTGCCGTTAACATCTTGTTTCCACAGAATCTGCCGCTTCTACAATTTTCTAGTGGTGTCGATGGTAGTTTCATGGATAGTTTGATATTTTCAGACAACGACATGCAATGGAAGAAATTGCTGGTCAAATTTCTTCCTACTCGAACTCAAGCAGACGTACTCCTCAGCTATTTCATTGAACACATCAACTGGCTTTTCCAGACGGTCCATGTTCCCACGTTCCGAAAAGAGTATTCTAAATTTTGGGACGGCGAGGTCAAAGATGTAGATCTACCGTGGATGTCGCTGTTGTTCACAATTCTGTCCTTGAGCGCACTATACATCCCTGTTGATGTTGCGGAAGTGGTCGGTCTGCGACGAGATTCTATCCGAAAATATTCCCACATATGGCATCGTGCAAGTCTGCAAGCTCTTCAGGCTGGCAATTACGAAGGAAAGCCAACTCTGTCACAGTTACAGACATTCTCCATTACACAGCTATATTGGTACGCAACCAACAACATTGAAACAATTAATTCGTAAGTCCAAATCCTCCGATCACAGTTTCTGTCTGATGGGCAATTAGGCGGATGGGCCAAGCTGTGCGAAATGCTCAAGCTCTAGGGCTGGACAAAGATCACACGCCTGCCAGAAATGTAGCCGAAGCGATGAGACATCGCCTGTGGTGGGATCTAGTGGACTCCGACACGTAAGCAGATTGTGTCTTCCAGTGTGGCTTGATGTGTGCTAAAGAAACCCAGGTTTCAGTCAATATGTCTCGATAGGCCACCCTTGATTCAAGTGCACCTCACCAATGTACCACTTCCCCTTAATTGTGACGATCTCGACCTGGGTTTGGACTTTGCGCGTGCAAGGACCATGAATGAGCCTACCGTTATGAGCATGAACATCTATCGAGCGAGGATATTCCGGCTCCTCAACCGCGCTCTGGTCATTGATCCGTCGCAGCTTCAATCCTACAATTCGGTAGTTGAGATTGACCGAAAACTTCTGAAGATTATTGACGAACTGCCCTGGTATTTCCAGCTCGATCATGAGGAAAAAGCCAAAACCTTCTCTGCAGCTCATGAATTCTTGACATGGCAAAACCACATTCTGCGGACATGTGTCAGTACGCAGCGTGTTCGTATGTATCGACCATTTCTCGACAGCGTCACGAGCGCCTTCGACACCTGCATTGGGGCAGTTGAGAATGCATTGGCTACATACAGGACCCTACGCAGAAATGAGCCAATCGTCACGCAACAGAAATTCTACCCACAGGCGTACCAGATTTTCTCTGTCGCCGTCACCTTGGGCACGTTACTTCTGGTCGAGAGAACCATTCCAAACGCCGCTCGCTTCCGGGTCGATGTTCACAACATGGCGGACGATTTGGGTCTGTTAGAAGCGCAAGCGTGCCCTGTTCCGGTCGCCGTCAATGGACACAACGTTCTACTCAAGATCCTATCGCTGTTCGAGCAGGGTGAGTCTTGCTCACCTGAGGACGCTGAACGCCTCGTTCCAGACATTTCGATCATCCTGGGTGGTGAGAATACTACTCGCGCCTACCTGAGACGACGAACTGCCACTGAGACACAACAGTCCAATCAAGTTCAGGCTCATTTGGGTGACGTTAGAGATCAGGGCGATGGTGGCAGACAGCTTCAGGGTTCTGAAGTGACGACTGGTCAACTTATTTCGTTGACTCCTCTTCTTGGAGCAGCAGAGGGACTTTTCGACTTGGATGATTTTGACCTTAGCGACTCTTATGGTCTTTTTGACTGGGACATGACCGGTTTGTTATCAGATGCTCTGGCCAGCGGGAGGCAGTGAAACCAGTGCTGCTATGTGTCACCACAGCACTCTTACTTGGGTGCTCACTTGCCCGAATGACCTCTTCGAGATGCCATTCACACGATGCTTGATGCACCGTGCTCTGCCTCCCTTCCCCGACATCCTTGGGAGTTGTCTGTCGGATACCGAGGGATGTGAGGTGGATCTTGCGGAACGGTTATTGTCGGGTCCACGTACGGAGTAGAAGCAACTCGTATCCATCCGCAATGAACTCCGCACCATGTCGACGAACCTGAAGTCAAATGGAGAAAGATATGTTTAATGAACAACTTCATACCATACTTTTGGCAGTGGTGTAACTGAAATCAATGGGTAGGGTCCAGAAGTGACATCAATCCTGGCGACGGAGAGATAGCATAGATCCGTTGTCGACAACTTGCAAGAATCCCTCTTTGGATTCTGGGCTGAAGCCAAAAGGCCATTATCAATACGGATAGCACGCGCAACATGCAACGAACTCGTTTGCAGCCAGGGAAAGGCAAAGCAGAACTCAGCAAGCAAAGCGGATCAAGCAACTGTCCCGCAATGTCGCCTCCTCATATTTATGGAATTACTCTAGCTAACGGGAGTACCATCACACATGGTATCGGTGCGAACGTTAAACGACCCTTCTCAGATGTCCCGGTCGTCATGCACGAACTCGACCCCGGCACGCGCTCGTTCGCAGGACAATTGGGTTTCATTGAATTCTCCACGGAATACCGACTCCCAAGGCACGTTCACATTGCCCCAGCAGCTGACGAAGCATCGGCCGAGAGGAGATTCATCTGCGAGAGGATTGTGGTGTTGGATGGCGTTGCTCTCGTCGAATTCAATGGCGAGAGGTACGTGATTCCGCCCAAGACGTTGGTGTCGATTGCCCCCGGCGTACCGCACACGTGGACCGCTTGTCCGGTTGGAGTCACGGTGGGAGAGGGCGATGCGAGCGTCACTTCAAAGGGCGCGTTTCTCATGCTGTACGAGTATGAGGAGGCGACAGCCTTCTTCCCTACCTGGCAGACTCGAACGTTGGAGCGCGTGGAGGAGTATGAACGGTGTGAAGATCTGGAGAGTATCAGGTTCCCTGAGATGTCTGCGAAGGATGTATACGAGGAATGTTGGTTTGCGTGGGATAAACAGTTGACGAAGAAGGGGCAGAATTCAGGCAGGACTCGATACTGATGCGAGCACTGTAGCATTGTCTTCCAAAGGGGAAATGGTGCTCTCGTGTAATCTCAAGACGCCAATTGAGGAGTGGGTCGTAAAGAATCACAATTGGCATGCCCACAGACAGTGCCGGCCTCGGTTGAGACAATTTCCGGAACTATGAGTGATATCATGGCCTCGAACTCCGTGGTGAATCCATGAATTAACACGTATTTCAAGAATCAGGAGATTGTCAGTAGACGAGATCTTTAAGCCAAATTGTACATTTGGCGTTTTGATCCACCACATATTTGTTACGGTCGAGTAAGCGGCAAATGTAGCGCTGTTTCGCAAAGACGAAACCACCATCAATGAGTACACCGAGTACTTCGTACCATTTCTGTAATGTATTCTGTGGATTGATTTGTACACAGCCAGCTTCAAGATGCATTACGACCTACGGTAGCGCCTGGAGCGCTTGAACCAACACCACCACAATGATAGACTTCATGGATTATGTTGTCCACACGTTCGGCACCTCGACCGATTGGAATGTCGACAACAGCTACTCCTATCTGACTGCGACTTCTGATGCTCTATTGTCCTTTCAAACGCCCTCATCCCTGGCCTTACATGTCTCGTCCCTAAGCACACCGAATTTTGCAACCTCGTACACGCTCTCGACCTTGGGCCAGATTGACGGGTCGATATCTTACCTCTATTCGACGGTTCCACTCGCACACATACCATCGCAGACGACGAGCATACCTTTGAAGAGCTTGGTGAGGGGTTACCGAGATATCAAGTTGCCAATAGGATTACAAGAGAAGAGACAGCCTTTCCAGCAAGACGCGAAGAAGCCGACGCTGCTACATGCGACGCTTGCCCTGCCCCCTCCATCTGTCTTGACAGGACTATATGCCAGGCGCATAAACCCTGATACCCTTCTTTCACTGTCTCTCTATAGCAAATCTGTCGCACTCCCCAGCGCCAGTGCTGGTGTTCCTCCGGCATCGGTGCTAGCCCATGTTCAACATGACACAGGTAGATACTCTATCGAGGGACTCGGCTCGACAGACAATGCGCTACTTGGTGTTCGCGGGCTTTGGAACTTTGGCATCTCACCGCCAGAGTCAGACGGTTCGATCTCTTCTGCCACCCCGTCTGAACTGGTGGGGGACCTCACCGACTTCCCAACGAGGCTGCCGCTCCCACCGCACTTGGATGCCCTGTCAGCCTACCACAACCGACTCGCCTCCAAACCATCCCTTCTCTCCGCCGGGGCAGAATTCTATTACAGCCCCTTCAGCCATGTCATTGGCTTGTCGACGGGCCTACGCTTCACGACACTGACACCACAAATCACGCCTCCTGATGAACCGCCAGCTCGTTCTTCCAACAAGCCATTGGCGGGGACATCGGCCGCCCTACTCTCCAGCGCGAGCCACTCGCTCCTCACACCAAGCAACGTCCACCACTCATCGTTCCCGTACACCATGACACTCGTCCTGACCCCTCTCACGGGCTCAATATCATCATCGTACTCGGTCCGGCCGACGCCCAACCTCGCACTGTCTTCTCGCTTCGACTTCAACTTTTACTCCTGGGAGAGCCGGTACGTCCTCGGCGGCGAGCTGTGGCGGAAACACCGCACGTCCAAGGACCCAGACCATTCCACATCCTGGGCCCGAGAAAAGACCCGAGACTGGTTCACCCCGGCCGAGAGGGCTCTCAAGGACGAACGGGTTGCGAGAGAGGAAGAGAACGTGCTCAAGTTTCGTCTGGACGATACGTGGAACGTCCGGGCCTTGTGGAGCGGCCGTGTCAAGAGTCTCCTCGTCAGTGCGGGCGTGAGTGTGTGTCCTACATCGAGAGGTGGGAGTAGCAACGCACCCGTGACGGTGGCCGGTGGCATGGCGAGGCCAGGTCTAGATTCCGATGGAGGACCGAGTGAGAAGAGGTGGACTGGCAGTGTAGGATTCAGCATTGCTTATTCGACTTGATATGATACCGCGAATGCATAGCGAATGTGAAAATGGAGGTGCATCCATCTCTTTCCGACAAATCAAATATACCCAGGGTACATAGTTATCTGAAAGTGACACGTTTTCAAATCGATTTGTATGTTCTGGAAAAACAATCATATCTACGGGCGTCAGGTAACAAACAATGATTACCCGACACCCAACAACTTGAGCGGAGACAAAAAGGGCTCAACGCTCCAAGAGGCACGCCCCGAGAGTATGGAGTGTGACCATCTATCTACAATTCCACTCGTTCCCGTACCAATCGAGGCAAACCCGACCATTGCAAGCGTCGATGACGGCCATTGACCAGGAGCAAAAGAAAAGATGCACAAGTAATGACCCAAACTATTGACCGGTTCTTTTCCCACATGTTGACACTTCCGTACCGCCCATATCAATTTCCTCGTCCCGTAACGGGCCTGGTCTCGATTCTCGTTTGTCACCAATGCATTCTTATCTCTTCGTTTTATTCTTCAGAAAGACAACTCCAGCCCAGGTTCTGCAACCGGAAAACTTTTCCTCTACCGGATAAAAGGCCGCCACGTCGTTCCATACTCTGCACACACCCTCATGGCCACATTGCACTCGACAAGGTCCGTTGTTGTCGTGTTTGCACTTCCAATTTCAAGGGGTGATTTGTTATTCGCGGGGCGCTTAGTTGTTCTTCTTGAGAGCATCGACAAACTCCTTTGGCGGTTGCTGTCTGTATCCTTCGGGGTTGTTCTCTGTCCACTTCCACAGGTCCGCGCAGGCTTCCTCCAGGGTGCGGTGTGTCTTCCAGCCTAGCTCTCTGTTCGCCCTGGACGGGTTACTCGTCAGGTCGAGCACGTCGCCCGCTCTCCGGCCGGCCACCTCGTACGGCAGATCGCGGCCGACGGCCTTGCTGAATGCCTTGACCATGTCAAAGACCGTCGAGCCTCGGCCGGTGCCCAGGTTCCACGCCCGGACTCCGGGGTTTTGGCCGCGAAGGTAGTCGAGAGCCTTGAGGTGACCTTGGGCCAGGTCGAGAATGTGGATGTAATCTCTGATCGCGGTTCCGTCGTGGGAGGCGTAGTCATCTCCGAAGACCAGAAGTTTCTCGCGCTTGCCGTTGGCCACTTGCGCCAGAAGGGGCAGCAGGTTGTAGGGCACGCCAGATGGGTCTTCGCCCATAATACCACTGGGGTGGGCACCGGCAGGGTTGAAGTACCGTAGCAGACCTGCGTTCCACTTGTTCACGGCCGAGGTGTCACCTTTCTTCTGGGCCTTGGCCCGTTCGGCGTTGATGTGGTCCGTGATCATGAGTTCGGATGTGAATTTGGTGTTGCCGTACGGGTTCGTCGGGCCCAGGGGGCACTCTTCTGGGATGGGGATCATGCCTGGGACGCGGGTGGCATCGCCGTAGACAGTCGCCGAGGAGGAGTAGACGATGTTGGTGACATTGTGTCGGGCAGCGGAGCGGAGCAGGCACAGTGTGCCGTAGACGTTGACTTTGTAGTAGTCGAGGGGGATCTCGCCAGACTCGCCGACCGCTTTGAGGGCAGCAAAGTGGATGACGCTGTCGATGTCGGGGTGTTTGGCAAAAATCTCGTCCAGGGCCTTTTCGTCGGTAATGTCTGCGTTGTAGTACTCGGGCTTCTTCCCACAGATGAGTTCTATCCTGTTCAGCACCTCAGGAGACGAGTTGTAGAGGTTGTCAACAATGACCACTTTGTAGTCTGCTTCAAGCAAGGCCAGTGCGGTGAACGAGCCAATGTAGCCGGTACCGCTGTATGCAAGTCAGCGACTATTCTTGTGGTTCTTGGAGGCTCCTGTTTCCGCCTGTACTCACCCGGTGATTAAGCAGGATCCTGCAGGCATGTTGATGTCGGTATCCGAGACAGTCGGGGAATTGCTTTCTTGCGGTCGTTCAGGAGGGGTTGTGAGAGTTCTCGGACACGCTGAGTCCGAAGGAGAAGAGGGTGCTTGCTATATGTACGCGAGTGTTCTCCCAAAAGTGCGAAAAGATGGAGCGTGATCTTGTCCGGCGCAATCCGTGAGTGCAACGTGGGGTGAGGGCTACAGGCGACTTGGTCAGAAAAAAAGCTCATCAACAGATCGCGACGACGCAGCATGCAACATGCAACATGCAAACAATGGCGGGGTGGCATTTACCGTACTCTGTATCAAGGAATACCTGACAATACCGTGTATCGTGATTGAATCTGCTGCCTTGATTGCTTGGGTCTGTCATGCCGTGTAACGCAAGATGCGGTTAGCGTCGGCGGCATCTGCACCGTTCTCCGACTCCCCGCGATTCGCCCGTTAACTTTTTTTGATCTGTGAAACTGCGTTGTGATATTCCGTAACATGAATACCTGTCTAGGTTGAAAATAGATTCCTCGTCGTTCAGTCAACATGGCAGGACCTGTCGCCAAGAGGCAAAAGACAGCTTCCAAGTCGCAAGAATCTTCAGAGCCTCGTATCACCGACCCTCGTTTTGCCAACATCCAGTCTGATCCACGATACCGCCTCCCCGGACGCAAGGACAAAGTCAAACTAGACAAACGTTTCAAACGGGCATTGGAAGATGATGACTTCACGCGGAGAGCAAAGGTGGATCGTTATGGCCGACCTCTCGCCTCGGATGCAGAGAAGAATAGGTTGAAGAGAAGATATGAATTCGAGGATGATGAAGAGGAAAGCGACGAGCCAGACGACGACGAAGAAGTGCAGGAAGAATTGAAGAAATTCGACCCCCTGCGCGAGACTCGAGATGATGACTCTGCATCTTCCTCCGACGAGAGCACAAGCGATGAGGACTCCGATGAGGAAGAAGCAGACCTTGACGAGGAAGTCGGCGTAGGAGCGACGCAAAACACAGACATACCTACAGGCGAAGTGACCTCTCGCATCGCCATCGTCAACCTGGACTGGGACAATATCAG
Source organism: Exophiala oligosperma (assembly GCF_000835515.1). Lineage (NCBI taxonomy): Eukaryota > Fungi > Ascomycota > Eurotiomycetes > Chaetothyriales > Herpotrichiellaceae > Exophiala > Exophiala oligosperma. Next base: position 61,195 of record NW_015622826.1, read on the forward strand.
GGCCGCCGATCTGATGGCCGTCTTCACGAGCTTCCTTCCTTCCACAGGCAGCCTTTCCAAAGTGTCGATATACCCGAGCGAGTTCGGCAAGGAACGGCTCGAGCGAGAAGAGATGGAGGGCCCACCCAAAGACATCTTTGTTGCAGACGCCCACTCTGAAGCATCAGCCTCTGAAGACGACGAGGACGAGGCCGACGACGAGGCCATCAAGAAGTCCATCCTCCAGGCCGACGACGGTGCAGATTTCGACTCCGCCGCCTTGCGCAAGTACCAACTTGAACGCCTGCGCTACTACTACTGTATCCTGACATTCTCGTCACCCACCGTCGCAAAACATATCTATGACGCCGTGGATGGAACCGAGTATTTGAGCACGGCGAATTTCTTCGACCTGCGCTTCGTGCCAGATGAGACAGACTTCTCCACAGACACACCCAAAGAAGAATGCACCTCGCTCCCAGGGGACTACAAACCAAACACATTCGTGACGGACGCGCTTCAACACAGTAAAGTCAAGCTCACATGGGATGCTGAGGACAGTGGACGAAAAGAGACAATCGCCCGGGCCTTCACAGGGTCAAGGAAGGAGATTGACGAAAATGATCTAAAGGCGTACCTCGGCAGCGATTCTTCCGAGGATGAAGACGAGAGCGAAGACGATGAAGTGGAAGAGAAGGAGAAGGAGAAAGCGAGCGGTGATCAGGTGTCGAAAAAGGAGGCCGAGCGCCAACGCATGCGAGCCTTACTCGGCCTCGCACCTGAACCAGTGAAGAAGTCAAAAGATGAACGAAAGGGACCTGTGGGTGACATGCAGGTCACATTTACATCTGGACTCATGAAGGGAGCCGACGAAGGCGGAAAGAAGAAGAAAAAGTCGGTCTTTGAGAACTCGCCTGAACCCGAAGAGACTACGGTTGAGAAGTACATCCGCAAAGAGCGCGAACGGAAACAGAAGCGCAAGGAGAAGATGAAGGGCTCCAAGGGTGTAATGGACGAAGACGAAGACGTCGCAGCTCCCACAAACAAAGATGCTGGTGATGACAAGGCCAATGACGACGATGATCTCGGCTTCGACGATCCCTTCTTCGCCGACGACGCTGTAGCGGAGCCCTCGGCCAAGTCCGAAAAGGCCTCGAGTAATAAAATGCGCAAGGAAGAGCGACTGAAGAAGAGAGCGGAGCGAGAGGCCGAGGAGGAAATCGAACGGAAACAACGGGCGGAACTGGAACTGCTCATGGCCGACGACCTGGGTGGCGGCGGTGGCGGTGACGGCAAAGACAAGCCCAAAATCCGACACTTTGACATGAAGGAGATTGAACGCGCCGAGAAGCAGGCGCGCAAGAAGGGCAAGAAGGCCGCCCACAAGGGGAAGAATGACCAGGGAAATGCGGCCACTGCCAACGACGACTTCAAACTCGACACGTCCGATCCCCGCTTCTCCCGGCTCTTCTCGAGCCACGAGTACGCCATCGACCCGACCAACCCCAGGTTCAAGGGCACAAAGGGCATGAAGGCCCTGCTCGAGGAGGGGAGGAAGAGAAAACACGGCAGGCACGGCGGGGGCGACGGCAGCGTCGAACCGACCGGCGAGACGGCGAGACGGAAAGAGAAAGGTGCCGCCGCAACGGCCGCCTCTTCGTCGCAAGCGGACGTAAAGAGCCTCGTTGAGAAGATCAAGAGGCAGAGTAAAAAGTGAAGAAAAGAAATTACAATACTTGGGCGAATCGTATCGCTAAAAGCCAGAGCAAGCAAGATTTCACAATGCGAGACTTTTGGAAAAAAGGTTGGATGCAAATATGTTAATGATTGTCTGGTGGTTTCTGTTTCGTTTAAATAAATATAGAAGACCACCTCTTGGTGCTGAGTAGCACAGTACACTTGAGGACAAGGAATACTCGAGGGTAATTCTGTGCTTGATCTGAGTTTCTTGATCTTTGTTGGCTTGTTTTCTCGGTTGTGTCTTGACTCTACACACGATTCGATCGGACAAGCAAAAGTGACTCGTATGACATGTGACTTCTGGAGAGGCATACAGTTTTCCTTTCTTTTCTGTTCTCTTCTTCATCTGTGTTTGGGCTTCCCAGCACTGGAGTAGTAGCATACGCAGGTAGCTACGACGCAAAAACATCTGGCTCACTTTGGAATGTTCTTTGGAAAGTCCGGTCGGGACTTGATCGAGTCACTCAACCACCACGACAAGTCCTATCTGAAGGGTGGCATGCCGGCATTGGCTGCACCACCTCTCAAACCGACCCCTCGTCCTCCTGCTTCGCCGTACATTTCCATGAACGCCCGGTTCATTGGCGGCTGTGGTCCTGGTCCTGGTCCTGATCCTGGCCCTGGTATGGGTCCTGGTCCGGGTTCACTTTGGTATCTAGCCGGCTGGCCAGGCATAGATCCGGGGAAGCCAGGTGGTGGACCAGGATTCATGAATCCCGGGGGTGGAAACATTCCAGGCGGAAGATTTGGCATTGCGGGAGCTGTAGATGATTCACCTGGGTATTTACGATGAGGTGGTTGCGGTGGCTGCTGTGGACGTGGCTGTGGCGCTTGCTGTTGGCCTGGCATGGGCTGTAATGGTCCATAGGGAACTCCTGGAATACCTCGAGGGGCACCCGATAACCCCGGCGGGAGTGTTTGTTGACGCACAGGCTGCTGCTGAGGTTGCGGGGGCTGTTGTGGAGGCCAGTTGGGATTTTGTCGGGGCACTTGCTCCAATCCAGGAGGTCTATGAAGACCTGGAGGGAGGTTTTGAGGAGGTGGTTGCATAGGTCTTGCTGGGCCCTGAGTGCGAAGCATAGCAATCAAAGGGTCATCAAGACTAGATTGAGCGCCATTAGTCGCACGTCTCCTTATGTCCTCACGTGGCTGTTGTTCAATCTGATACACAGATATAGGGGGTTCGTCAAACATGGATCGCCCAGTCTCCCGTCTCTGCGGCATGTGTGGTTCTTGCCCCTGAATAGGAGAGACCATTTGATTTCTTGTTGCCGCTCGCATATTAGCATCACTAGGGATGCCATACATCGTTCCAGGTTGCTGGTGAGGATTCGGTGGCGGCTGAGGCTTTGGGGCCTGGCTGGCTTGACGCAAAAGATTCAGCAGAACCTCGTCCTTATTGATACTGGATTGCTGTCGCGTGTGGGTAGGTGGAGCAATGGGAGAATCAGGATCAGGAACTCGTTCGTGGAGTGGAGGCCCCTGGTTCAGGTTGGCATTCTGTTGTTGAGGTGGATTCTGGCCAGTCAAAAGAGATATAAGCGTCTGTGAAGATGGCCTCGATTCCATCTCAGGCTTAGGTTCAGAGCCTCGTGCATACAAGGGGGTTCGGGGCTTTGCCGTCGTTTCCTGGCTTTGAGGTGTGGGGTTGTTGCTACGGGTTTGCAACATTTCAAGGATACGGGCAAATCCAGCCTGATCAGCATCAGACGTAGAATCCGAAAGCTGTGTAGATGAAGGTCTCTCAGCACTCGGCATTGAAGCTGGGGCTTCAACTTGTTTGTTCTGTTCGGTCGGAGGGCTGAAGAGCGAGGCAAACCGTGTCTTCCCATGTACTTTGGCAGGCGCAGCCTGTTGCTCAGTTGGTTTCGATTCGAATCTGGCAAAGAACTTGTCCATGGAGTCGTCTGGTTCGGGTGACGCCATCTTCGGGGCTGATTGTGCTTGCTCTGCAGGTTCAGGTTTGTCTTGCGGCGTCGCGGTTCCAGCCTTCATTTTCTCTTTCCAACGTTGGAAATCTTCCTGTGTACGGGCTTGGAACGGCTCTTCTGGTTCGGCTGTATCCATCCACTCAGGTTCTGCTTCGGCTTTAGGTTGGCGATCCCATTCTCGATCCCTACGATCGCCACGCCGCCAGTCCGGATGTCTATCGTCTCTTACAGTGTCTTCGGTGTCTGCCGTATCCTTTCGAAACCAAGGCTGAGAGAATTTCCCTCGATTTTGGCGGAAGCCTCCACGGGAAAAATCGTCATCGTCTTCTAGACCTTGGTCATTCCTGTCTCTCGCAGCCCATTTCGGTCGGCGGCCTTCGTGTTCCTGATCTTCGCCATCTTTTTGATTGTAGCGACCATTAGTCTGGGTATTGCGACGCTCATAGGTTTTGGTCTCAGACCAATCGCCGTTTTTCTTTCCTGAGTCGTCGTCTTGCAATTTGCCCACAGGGCGAACATTGGAGGAAGCGAAGGAGCGACGTGGAGGGCCCAGGACTATTCTGTCGGGATCTGCAAAATTGAATTAGCTACCATCGCAGTCACTCGAGGTGTCGCGTGCATACCCGTGGTCGATCGACGCTGATGCTCAAGTAGAGCAGATCGCTTTTGAAAAGGTTCATTCTGTATAGCTGATTCGTCTTGTTTTCCCCGGTTAGGAGCCTTCCGAGTCGTAGTATCTTGTGTTCTATGGCTTGTCAGTCATTGTACCGTGGCCACAAGCATTGTTCATTCTAAAAGCATACCCCATCCATTCTTCTATAGGTGGGAGATTTGGTGGTCTGCATATTAACGGTGACGCTCGTAGTTTTAACAGATCTTCAACAGAGTAAATTCCAGACATGTTGGCGACAGATGAGTTGGTGGTGATATGAGCATCGGACGGTAATGCAAGGCGGTTTGAGGTGAGAGTCGGCTGCAGGAAACAAAGAAGGCAAACAGCGCACGGTGCAGGTTCCCGTAGACGTGTTAAAGAAGTGACTTCAAGAGGAGATCGGCTTGCAATAGAGTAGCTAGAGAGAAGGGCTTTGGCAATTCACAGGGCGGCACAGTGTCTGGTTGCGAAACCGTGAAGCGCCTCGCCCTGAATTGTGTCGCCCAGAGAAGTGGGGAGTACGTGTGCGCAAGGTGTGTACCGAGTAAGTTAAGGGATAGAAGCAATATAACAAGATGTGATGTGTATTACTGATTGTTGTAGAAGATTGATTGTGGTGGTGTGTTTAATCAAGTTCGCAGGTCGCAAATCGCAGTTTGGATTTCAGGTCAATTCAATTCAATTTGTGACGTCGGGGAAGTTTCGATCAAGCCAGAATCACGGCACAAGTTACGAGAATTTGGTACTCTCACTCCCTCTATCTGAAAATGAAGTATCACATTCTTTCTGCCTTTGTTCCATTTGAATCAAAAACTTCACACCGGGGATTGCATCCTGGGCCCTCCACCATCCCTCCACCATCCCTCGTACCCAATTCTGTACTGGCGCTGCAATCTGACCAGAACCCACGCCACATCCACAACACCACATTCTGTAACTGAACGCCCTCCGAAAGTGTAACGCGCCTCCAGCATACTGAATATCTTCTCAGATTTCTCACCTGGGATAGAATGTCTCAGGGAATATGCCGCCTGTTGATTCTATGCGCATCAATAAGCAAGCCCGGATCACCCTTTACTAGAATACCTTGACATTTCCTCAACAGAGCTCATCATAGACTGGGGGCAGAGACAGGCTCAAGACTGTGCTGCGCTTTCCTGGGTCAATTTTGTAAATGTCTCAATCAAAGCCGTAAACGCTCGAGAGTCAAGAAACTCGACGACCTCTTTGATCTTGGTTCCATCGTCGGTCGTGGACAGAATGATGAAATATTCATTGTTATACGGTCCAGAGGGTGACTCTCCCTTTCCCAGCATATGCAGCACCACTTTCCGTGCATGTTCATCCACCAGAGGCTCACTATCAAAGGCAAATTTGGGAGGCTTGACCATGAGTTTGCTTCCAGCTCCCATGAATGCCTGATAGCTTTCGTTCGTATGAACTGGTTGCTGGAGATTCTGAGGTAAGATGCGCTGTGTGCAATCTGGAGTGCGCAGAGCAATTACTCCTGCAGCATCTGGACCTGGATCGTTCAGACCATCCAGATATCCTTGTGCGGTTTTGAGGATTTGATCTCGAAGCGGCGACATATTGACTTCTTGACTTCTTTGACTTCAAAGAGGTTGATGAGTGTTGATGGTTGCCTGGTGTGCGTGCTTACGCCGAGCCCTTTTATATTCCAGATACCGCATATAGTTGATTCTTCAGTGGATCCTCAGCTGCTCCCTAGCAGGTTCATTCTTTCAATAATCAGGCGCCCCAAACAATGCCAATAAGTAAGCTGTGCGGACATAACTCGAGAAATCCCATACGCGTACTTGACACCCAGACGAACTTTTGTCAGCGGGTGCATAGATCGATATACATACGGAATACGGGTACATCTCCTCGGCGAACCATCATTCATACATAGATCATACAGTCCTCCACTACAAAGACACCATTACGAAGTACATGGGCAAAATTGGTCTTGACATGGTTGCTAGCAATTAGATACCACTCGGTCAAAAATTGGTGACTATTTCCGTATTGACTGGACATACCAACACCCGCCCACCCCTATATCATTCGCAATAGCCAATGGATACAAACTCATCAACCTCAAATTCCACACCTCTCTTATTCGAAACCTTGGCCCGCCTTGGCGCACTCCCTCTCGATAAGCCGTACATGCTGCTCGCTCCGAGGCGTGATCCGGATCTGGAACGGTGGATGATCATGGGCCAGAGCATCTATTTCCCATACATTGATAGGTTTTCCCGGCACTTCGCTGAAATTAAAACAGTAAAGCAAGCGGCTGAATGCAATGAACATATTGCGAGTACCGAGATGCCAACCAGGACAAATTCGTCTCCCTGCGTGACCCTTAGTCAGACGACATACAGTGTGCAGGCCGACAAGCAGACTTACCAGCTCCAAAGCCCAAATGTCCCTTCAACAGTTCTTGGAGGTCGTTGTTCAGAAATCTTTCGGGCAAGAATTCCTCATTATGCGGGAACTCTTCTTCATCATGGCTAATGGCGAAGTGGTTATAGCTGAAGACCGTTCCTTTCTCGAAAGTGTAACCGCGGTAGGTGTCGTCTTCCATAAGAGCTCTGGGGGTGCCCGATCCAGTCATATTCGGCCTCCATCGGAGACTTTCCTTGATCACAGCCACTATGTATGGCAGTTGATCCCAGTCCTGTATATATCCATGTCAGCGGCAGGAGTGGAAACCAAGATCAAGCAATACCAACCTCAAACGACGGCAACCGCTTAGCTGTACCACAGACCTCATCCAACTGTTTTTGGGCAGTCACTACCCATTCAGGAAACTTGGCTGCAGCCGCGATCATTAAATTGATCTGGTTGCGGCTCGTATCACTTCCCGCTTCGATGATTGATCCGGCTTGCACGCTGTTAGCTCGTGTCCTGTGGAGGAGCGTCATTTTTGCTAATCAGACATACCACAGAAGTACTTTTGAGCATCGTCAAAGCCGTATTTTGTGGCCAAATTCGCCATGTCACGGCCAAAACACTTGGGATCTTGTCCAGCCTTGATACGTCTCTCAAGATCGTCGAAGAATGCTTCATATACTCTGTTCAAATCAGATTAGCCCAGAATATTGTTGGCAGAGGGAAAGGCTATTGCCCCTGCGATATGCTTTGAGCCGATTTCCTTACCCGACAGTCTTCTTGTATATTCTTTCTGCCTCGGGACGAAACCACTGCAATGGACGCGGGATGAGCTTAACCAGCCAAGGAAACTGCTCAACAAGGGCGGTCGACGGTGAGGCTTGTGATCCGATAAAATCTTCAATGGTCGAAAAAAGGATTTGTACATTTTCATCCCTCATGCTAGTGCGCCGGCCAAAGACTCTGGAACATGTCAGTATATGTTGCAAGAGTTAAGCGAGAGTTTCCATACACGGAAAAGATTACTGTCGAGAACTGATTAGCGATTAATGCATGCATTGATCGTGAGACTTACTCGAATTTGCAAATCGACCTCCATGCTCGTAGTACCTGTCTGGGTCTTTGAGGTATTGCCACAGAAGCGCTCTCGACTCAACATCTTGGAATGGTTTGTACGTGTCCGACTTTTATGGCCGTCAGTTTGCAGAATAAAAGAAACCCTTTGATTGTTTGACTCACGTTGCTAGCCATCAGAAGGGAATGCATGATTTTGCGAAGGTTTCGCCATCTCTCGGTATGGGTCATCAAGACAATCCTGTTTCCTCCAGACATGATATCTTGGGTGACAGGGAATTCAGGCCGGCCAATATACAACCGACCACGGCGGTCGAGGAGTTCACGAGTTGCTTCCATGGAATTGAGAAAGACCCATCTTCTCGCACCGAGCTGCACTGTGAATCTGCAACAAAGTCAGGGATCTCGTCGTATCCTTGCAATATGGATGTGCGTACAAATCACCAAACTGCTTTCCCCATTCCATCAACTGAGCCGAAGGGTATTTGGGAGGTAACTGAAACAAATTGCCAAAAACTGGAATTCCTTTTGGTCCTGGAGGGTATTTGTACTTGGACTTGCGTACCCATGTTGAGATTAGAGGTACTGATGCGATTGCAAGTAGAAGGACCACCGCATAGCCAAGGCGAAGGTAGGAGATAGACATTGCTGGAAAGGATGACTATGTAGATAAGGTATCGAAATCAGAATATCTGATGGTGAAAACTACCAACAGCCCGTCGAATGAGTGAAGGAGACTCTCCTTCGCACGCTGATATAGCTTATATCTGAATGTACGAGTATGAATGAGGACAATATTGGTATTGTTATAGCCAAGACCTCCACGCATCCAACCCCAGTATCTGGGGGTAAATAATGAGGATGACCAGCTTCGCCCGAAGTGCTTGTTTCTTCCGTAACGCGTTGTGGGTTGTTTTTTAAGATGTGCAATACGACTCCAACAACTGGCTGTTAATGTGGAATGTGTCCTAGTAGTGATTTATCAATCCACATGACAAACGGAAGTATGTAAACGCGTTTGAGTACTGTCGAGAGAATGTGTCTTTTGGGTTTCCTCGATTACCCCACGTTAAGGGTGTCGTTGAAACGGGATCGGATACTGGTCGATTTGGTGGGGTCAACCATGAGTACCTACTCTGGTATAGGTACCACTCCGATCGATACCCAAAGAATACTGAAGTTGTGCCCAAGGGTCAAAGTTCTGGAAGTCATTTTAAATGTTATATTGCAAAGTATTATTTGAATATCTTGTCGCTGTTGACCTTAATTTGAATCTGAATTGGATTGGTGTCGAGTGATAAACAATGGACGACGCTGATCGATATAACCCGGCCAAATTCGGTCTCTCGACAGTACCACTTGAACATGAACCATACGGACCCATCAAATCAGAGCGCCTCGTGGGTGCCAACAAGGGGAAAGTAGCAGTGGTCACCGGTGCCGGAAGAGGTTGGTTCTCTCTTCCTTTCTCCCCTTTTCCAGGACAACGATTCCCAATGTACCTAGATATGGGGTCCATCTCGCACAAGGTTTGTCACGGCAAGGCTAATCAGCGGAATTCGAGACAGGCATCGGTCGAGCCATATCCATTGCCTTGGCCAATTCGGGAGCGAACCTCGCTCTTCTCGACCTCAGCGTTGATCGGCAACAAGAGACCAAGGCCGCGTGCGAAAAGTTCCAAGGTGTCAAAGTTGAAGCGTACTCGTGTGACATTACGAACGTCCAGGCGGTTAGAGACACGTTCGCGGCCATCACCAACACTCTGGGTCCCGTCGACATTCTCGTCAACAACGCCGGCGTCGCTTACGGCAAGCTCGCATTCCAGGAAACGTTTGAGCAGTTCTGGAAGGCCATCGAGGTCAACTTCAAGGGGTCCATGGCTTGTATTTACGAGGTCCTGCCGGGGATGCGGGAACGCAAGTCCGGCTGCATCATCAGCATGGCGTCGAGGGCGGCGACGGTCGACATGGCCGGTGGGTTGAGCTACAATTCCAGCAAAGCCGCCATAGCGAGGGCCACTTCGACCCTCCAGGAAGAATTCGAGGTCGAAGGTTTCGGGGACAAGTTGCACACTTATTGTTTACATCCAGGTGCCGTCTGGGGTGCTTTGGTGACTGGTAAGTACTTGAGACATGGACCTTCCCCTTGCTTCATAAGCCTGTTTGGCCCTACCTACGGCCTACTCAACCCTGTACGTGAAAGAAAGATGATGCTGACTGACCTACTATCTGATACAATAGAAAACACGACTCCAGAAGTACAGGAACAGATCAAACCTATCTTCAAAGACGTTCCGGAACTCTGCGCCAACACGGTGACGTATCTCGCTTCAGGCCGAGCCAAGGCGTTGCGAGGACATTATTTCGACTGTAGGCATGACATTGAGAGGGTGTGCAGTTTCGGACACGAGACCTTGGAGAAAGAAGGTCTGTACACTTTGGGAGTCAAATTCTTGCCGGGTTATGAGAATGAGCCGTGATCGCTGTTCAAACACGATGGACATGTTCATACACTCGTCTGTACAGACTACTCCGTACAAAATACTATAGGACGTATGAAGCCTTTCTCAGATACATTTGATACACTGTGGATGAGTACTCTGCGAGGCAATAATTCTAGTCCCTCGTTGCCACACTACCAAGTTCTCCCATTGTCTCGAAATGTTCAACTAATCGCTCACTGCCACCGGCTTGACCTCCGCACTTATCGGCGCCTTGATATCTGATGTTGCCGATCCGCTGGTGTTGGGTTGCTTGTACTCTTGCGTAAAGTCGTGCATGATGTTATTGATACCCTGGATTGAGACAAGTAGCACCATAACAGTCAGTCCTTTGATTCTAGTGTAGACGGTAGGTTTCGGAACCAGCAGCGCGAGTAAGGACTTACCGAAACCATCTTTGCAACTGCATCTGGATCTTGCATCGTGTCCATGTTTTGGAATAGAGGATCTTCCTTCAATGCGACGTCTGGATCTTGTAGTAAATGTTTCAAATTTTGAGTGGACACTGGGTCGATGATCTCCTTGTACATCTTCCTTCTGACTTCACTGTACCGGTCTAGGATACTATCATCCGCCAAACCTTGGTGGACGCCGTTGAGACAGTCGAATAGATTGCCGACATCCACGAGACCTCCCGTGAGGCCTAGTCCACCACTGTTGAACCATGTCAGTCGCCATGATCACACCTGGCCAGAATACTTGGCTCGAAATGAAACATCAAAAAGGGGGAAAGGAATTCAACATACAATGGATTACACAAATGGGCGGCATCAGCTGCGAGAAGGAATCGACCGACTTTGAAACTCTGTGCGCATCGTTGGTGGATCTTGTACGGGTTGAGTGAGACCAATTTGTAGTCCTTGGGCTCCGGGTTGCCTGGTAGAATCTTGCGGAATTTCTCCGGTTGACGTGCCTCATATTCCTCCTTGGTCAGACCGACTTTCTCTCCGTAGCTGACACGATATAAGCCATCTTTTTGTAGCAGGGCAATGAGAGCAAAGTTCTCAGGGTCGACAATGAACGCGCCTTGACCCCACCCAAATTTGCTTATGTCGTAGTATACCTAGATCAAGATCCGCACATTAGATTGCAACTATAGTTGAAAAGAAAGAAAATCATCATATGAAACAGAAGATGATCGAACAGCATAACACATACACATGACACACACACACGCGGGGCGAAGAGAGGAAATGAGGACAGACGAAAAAGCAAAAAAACTTACGTTGGTGGCAACAATCTGCTCGGGCCATGTATATCCAGGAAACTCGTCACCGAATAGCGCTCGTCGAACCGTACTATTCGCCCCGTCACAGCCGACAATGTAATCGGCCTCGAACACCTTCTCACCTTCGGGTGTGTCGACGTAGACCTTGGCCTTGTCCTGCCCCTGCTCGAGGCGCGTGACTTTGTGAAGATAGTGTATCTTCGCATTCGGTCTCCGGTCGAGATGTTCGCGCGTCAAGGCGAGAAGTTTACCGAGTGGTAGACCGTGCAGACGACGGTCGTAGGGCACTTTCGACGCATCCATTCGACCAATCAAGGAACCATCGAGTCGACGCCACGACACCCCGTCTGCCACGACGTAGCCTCGTTCCCGGACCTCGGGAAGGAGTCCGGCTCGCTCGAGTTCACGAACGGCAGGCCAAGGGTAGAAACTGGCTCGTGGGGAGTCATCGAGAGTGTCGGATGCCTCCAGCAACTCTACGTTGATGCCCGCATTGGCCAAAAGCAGGGCCAATACGCAGCCGGCAGGACCGGCACCAACGATGATGATCTAATGTTGGTATTTGGTGGTGAGCCATTGTAATAACGTTTCACGGGTACGGAGTCAAAGATCCTTTGGACCGGGGACAGAGGGAGAGAAGCATACCTTGGAAAGCGTCATGATTTATTTGCTTCGTATTTGGCTGAGAAACAAGCCTTTTTGGTATTTCCAATGACTTGGATCTTGTAGTTATGATGTTACCTCTTTTTGCACAAAAACGGTGGAAAAAGGGCTGAAGATCGGGTACAGAAGCGGGTAGGTAGTCAGACGACACAAGGCCAAAGCTCAGTCGGTGGAAGCTTGATAATTATTGCCGCTGGAAGACTTTTTGTGATTTTCCAATGAGTCTTGTTCAAAGGGTTGGATCAATTACTTCGTACAGTGTCGTGAGTCTCTTCCTCAATTAATGTTTGCCTGGTCCCGCCACAGGATGAAACGGCCCCATGGCCCCAGGATGTTAGTGGTGCACCTTGGACAGTGGCTGTGATAATAATACGGAGTAGCTGCAAGTGGCATGAGAGGCGAACGTACGGAGTAGGGAGCACGGAAACACCCCACATACCCCTTCTCCAAGGGTCCCCAATTCCCCACATGCAAGGCTGCGGACAAAGGGTTGGGGGAACTGGAAGGCCACACAAAAGACCATAGGATACGGAATTAGACGGCAGGGGCATTCATCTGAGAAAGTATTAGGATGAAAGCAAAATTGTCATCATACCAACTAGTTTTTGTGATTCTGGATTGTGCCTTCTATATGGCAAATCGTGGATCGACAGAGTAACAGTGTTGTCTTTGAATTGAATGAATAACTATTGCAAATCACTTTGAATGGAGCACAAGATTCCTCAATAGCTCTAGCCGTCTCTGCAGGACAGAGTGGCGTAGAGACAAAGAAAAGAAAGAAATGCACCATGTTGAGATAGTCAGTTGTTCAGCCTTGCCAAGAAATCTGCTCCACGAGACTCGGCATCTTCACCAAAGTTTCCACCTTCATTTTGTTGTTGGCCCTGGGACCACAGAATTTGTGGTAGCTGTTGTTGTCGCAGCTGCTGATGTTGCAGCCGCTGGAGGGTTAAGGGGCTGCAAACAAGACCGAACCAATGGGATTGGTTGATCCCGACCTCTCTCCCAGATTAACTCTTGCTGATTGCATTGACCTGGACGAGGGTCAACCCGCCAAATTCTCTCGATGAAGGGATTTTGCGTGAGCGCGGGGTATTCGACCTTTGCCCAGTGGCTATCAACATGCCATATGTCCGGGGCTCCTTTGGTAAACACGTAGGCATCTGGATTCAAGGCTGAGGCTGCCAGAGCTTCAAACACACAAAGTCCAAGGATGTGTTGAGGGTCTTCGCCTCCGGTTTTGGCCAGAAATTCATTCAAGTGGATCTCAATCCATTCCTGCTGAGCAATAACCCATTCTCGATCGAGGCCGTCTCCCTCGTAGTAGCTATCAATGCTATTGCCTATCATCCACCCTTTACAATCCTCAAGAACCCGGTTATCGATTTCTTGACCCAAATTGGTATAAAACCAGACCGATCTCAAAGGTGATGCCATTCCAAAATCCAGCTCGTCTTGGAATCGGTCTATTATCTCGTCGAGAGTGGGAAGTTCGAAGTCACAATTCCACTGGTGTGTTCCTTCCACGCACTGACGAGATTGCAATCGTTGTAAATGGCCTTGAGCGCTGGAAATCATGGAAGGAGCAGCTACTGCAGCTGAATTTTCGGGGATTGGCTGGTGTGGAGAGGAAGTGCTAGATCCATAAGCGAGTCCTGACGGCTGAGCCGATTCGGATATCTGAGCTGATTTCCTGGTCTGGGCCTGTGGTGCTGCTGGAGCATGTTCTAGTGTTTCATGTCGCTTTGCAAGCTCAGCCAGTTCTGGTACTGGACATTGCCACCCATCAATTGGAGCATCAACTGATCTATCCCACAGCACTTCTCTCTCAGGTGGTACGTAAGAATCTTCCTCATCTTCAGAATCCGAGGAGTCTTCCCAATCTGGCATGTTCACTCTCCAGATTCTCTGGATGTTTGAGTTCTGGGTCAGGGCAGGGTATTCAACAGTTGCCCAAGTACTTTCAGGATCCCAGTCACCACTTTGGGTGAACAGGTAAGCCTCTCTGTTCAGAGATGACATTGAGAGTGCCTGCCAAAGGCATCTGATATACACCGTCGCAGGGTCTCGGTCGTTAACGTGGTCACCAGGATTACCAAGCGGGAGGAACTCCTGCGGATTGCCGTGGATGAAGTCAAGCTGTGCGTACACCAAGCGCGGGTTGATGCCATCGTTCACGTAATAGTTGGATGAACTTGGTAATGTTGGAAACGCTTTCTGGAACCAGTATTTGCACTGCGAGAAGACGAATTGAACCTCCTGTTCGGTAGGGTTGCGATGAGCACTCCACAACCGGGTATAGAACCAGGGAGTAGCTTCCGATATTGCTCTACCTCCATCAACAGTGTCACGAAAGCGAGCAACCATCTGTCCAACACTGGGAAGATTGAAATCACAATCATATTGTCCTGTCTGTGGATCCTTAACGCATTGACGGCGCTCCGAGTCGGTGATATCAAGTGGAGCAGGTGCTGTGCAAATGAGTTTGGGAATTCCAACGACCAGCAGCATGAACACCAGCACCATGTGGATAAGTGGCAATTTCATGTTTGTGAGAGCAAACGTGGGTCGTTGTCTTTGGGTGTGATTGCAAGGTCCTTTCTCTTGACAATGTATCAATTCTTCCCCTGGGGAGGCGTACGAAGGCGTACGAGCGCGTGCGAGAGATGAAGGATCGTGGGCCTCTCTTGTTCAATCAAGATCAGGAGCTTTGACTGCCGATGATGACAGCAATATCTTGTGCAATGTTCTCTTCTAAAGATCGCGAACTGAAGAAACAAGTCTGATGAGGTTGTATGCAATGGACAAGACAACAAAGGCAGGAAGTGAACTAGAAACATTCAAGACCACAGTATAACATTTTCAGCTTTTTCGTCACTGCTTTGAGCTTCAATCCCAAGGGCAGTGTTGATGAGCACCTATAGGCCGGTGTCGCCTCTCCTTCACTGGCAGTCGCGACGAGACCTTCACCGGTTCACTTTCAAGTCAACAAGGATACCAAACAGAGTCTTTGCCTTACAACCCTCTCTCTCTGTAGCCATCTAGGTCCTCATACTCATCGCTCCTGATCAAGCCTTGTCGTCGTTCATAATGGCGCGATTTTGGGCATTGATGGTGCTACTTGTGCCATTCATTGCTCTATCTCGTGTCGCAGACGCTGGCTGGATAGATCGCGCAGTCTACCGCAAGGATGACACCTCTCACCGTGAGCATATGTGGTTCAAGGTCTATGGTTCTATGACAAGCTACTTACAGAAGAACTAGTTCATGGCCCCTGGCGAGATTGGACTACTGGTGTTATGTCTACGTCGACCTCAGCGCCAACATCCACGTTTGCCTCAATCTCTTCTGGTACCCAATCTTCGGAAACTGCAACTGTGTCTTCAGGCTCGACTCAAGTCTCAATAGACACAGAATCCTCTACCCCTGCTGCCAGTTCCTCACCGACGCCTAGTTCATTGATTTCGTCATCAAGGACGGAGACGGGTAGCAGTACAGCAGCCTATTCATCGTCTACTTCGGTTTCGGAGACTACAACAGCCACACAAGGGACACCTTCACATTCACAGAAAGGGGAAACATCTGCGGGCCTGACAACCTCTAGCTTTTCTTCAACCACTTCCTCGGAAGCTGAAAATGGCTCAGCGTCTTCTTCCTCGAGCATCTCGCAGTCAAGCTCAAACACAGTCTCTTCGTCTAGCGTTGAGTCAAGTCAGTCATCTGTCCCAAGTGTAGGCAGCTCAACGTCGAGCCCCTCAACTTCGAGTACCAGCTCCATAGGCCAGAGCACCACTAGCAGCGCTGCTCCAGCCAGCCCTGCGCAGTCGAGCCAGAGTCAGACTTACTCTTCCAGCTCCACTTCGACTTTTGATAATGCTGCAAGTAGGCAAACCTCTGGTTCGAGTACAGACCAGCCAAGCTCTGCATCAAGCACGAGTGGGGCTGCGAATGGCATAGCACCTGAATCCTCAAGCACATCTCGCGGAGCATTGTCTTCGACTAGCCAGAGTGAGCCCCAGTCTGCTTCGATATCAGGCAATACTCAATCGCAAGCATTTGGAAGCACACAATCGTCTTTATCGATTTCAAGCTCTGCATCACCTGCTTCATCCTCAGGTCGAAACAAATCAAGCTCTACCACAATCGCGCCATCTGCTGCCGTCTCTTCCGAAACAATTTCCTCGTTCAGCAGTATTGTTCAACAGAGCTCAAGCACGTTCGTCACCGTTTTGAAGACGACAATCATAATCCAGTCAACGTCGGGCCAATCATCTGGCACAGGTTCATCGTCTCAGACCTCGAAAAATTTTAGCTTGCAGCTTCCAGTCTTGTCAAATCAGAAGAGTGTCTCGCCAGAATCTTCGGGTTCTCCAGCGACCTCGTCGACCCCCTGGGCGTTTGGCATACCGTCCTCCATGATCGTCGTAACGTCTCTGGCTGGTACTTGGTCTACGTCTTCACCGCCATCAATGACAAGTGGAAGTGCCTTTCCCATCGTAATGCCTGCCACATTCACTCCCACAACGCGTTGTGCCTTTGATGCCAGACCCGTCTGCGTCCTATCGGGAAACTCCTTCACAAACATTCCAAGCTTTACTGCGGCCCCAAGTGATCTCTACTGCGCCTGCCCATCATGTTGGCTTGGACAGTGGTGTGGGCAGATTATTAGGCCAACAAATGGACTTACCTGTCCCCCTTTCTGGGCATGTGCAATGACTGTACCGTCGGGAGCCTCGACTGCCACATTGTCTATCCCATCTGGAGTAACCCAAATCACGGGTACACTGCCAGATTGGAATATCACAGTGGCAAAAATCACAAGAACAGATGGCCAACTCGGTACAGGTTCTGTGTCTTGGACCGCGGACCTAGAAACAAGCAGCAGACTGAGAGACAATGGTGTGAAGGTCGTCTTTCCTTTCTATGTTTGGAAATGCAGCGGGGCTCTATGTGCCGATGGTGAATCTGGCGGAGGAAATGTAAACATTCTTGATTGCCTCTTCAAGTTCCTGTGCCCGAACCCTAGCAACCACGGTTGGGAATTTCCACCGGTAAGTTCCATGCGGACGAGGTACCTGATGAAGGCAGTGCTAATCATACAAAGATCCCATATCCACCACCAGTTCCGCCAGCGTCAATGACTTACCTCACAGAAAGTACTACAGTCCCGGGCTTTGGGGATGATTCGTCCAGGATGGCTTCTTCAACCGGTTCTTCCAGTTCATCGAGCTCATCTTGTTCCCCCGCAACAGTATCATCCTGCGATGTCACATGCCCAGCGTCTGTTCTCAGCCCGTCCACAACTACTATCACAAGCGCTTGTTCGACAATTTGCCACACAATCACGGCTTGTTCAACGACAGGAACGGTCTTTACGACAGTAACTCGATCAGCTTGCTCATCTACTAATTGGTGGGAGGACGCTACCATTCAGAGCTCTGCCGACAAGTGGGCCTCAAAATTCCCTCCATTTCGGTTCCCTTCTGACAACACGTCCATTGCGATAAGTGTGCCCAATGCCACATTTTCTTCTTCAACGATAATCGAGTCGAGGCTTTCGTCCCAGACCGAGTCCGTGATTCCATCTATTATCGGTTCCACAACTTTGTCGAAGAGCAGCTCCACTACTTCATCTATTGGCGGTTCTACAGCCTCGTCCGAGACCGGTCCCACAACTTCATCAAAACTCGGATTCACAAGTACGAGCTTCCGATCATCCACTATGTCAAGCGAATCTGCAAGCAAAGCTTCCTCGACAAGTAATCAGCTGACAACAATTACTGGTCTTGGAGTTAACCCTTCGAAGAGTTTGTACTACGTTGAGACGTGCGTCGAAAATGCGGAGCCCCATCGCGGAACCTGCACTGGATCCATCGCAACTGAAACATCGTGGTCCTGGACAACACCTGCGGCAACTGCATACAATGCCTGTGCAACTTGGGTGGCGCCTGTGGAAAGTCGAGCGGCTTGGGCAACAGGTGGAATGAGACGCTGCGTTCTTCCTGTAGAAACAAACGTGCCAAAGCCATGGCCAACAGATGGTCCCATCTCTCCCTTTTCGCCTTTCGATCCCACAGAAGTTAGCATACTGGCCGGCATGTTCTGCCAGGAGCTCGAAGATCAGTCCATCATTTTAGTCGAGGGCCCCCTTGGGGCCGAGGCCCCTTTTGGGACGACGGGTTGGTCTCAACCGCGTGACCAGCTCGGCGAATGCAAGAGGTATTCCGAAGATGTATACCGAAAATCGCTTGAAGCAAGCGGTGGAGGAACTCAGTACTCTCTACAAGGACGAAACATAACCATCAGTCTTGCTTGGGACAATGATGGTTGCCAAGTAGCGCTTGAACCGACGCCGTATAGAGCGGTCAATTTCGGAACGTATGGAGTGCAAAACTGCCAATCGATGTTTGTCAACAATACCATCAATGCCTGCAAACTGAGCAATCAGTATCTCCACGACACGAATTTGGGCAAGTTTACTTCTGTCGGTGGTATTTACTGGGAAAATTGCTTACGCTGGACAATTGTAGCCATTGAGGATTCTCTGGCTCCTCCTGACACCCTGTTTGGGTATTCCTGGGGTTGACCTCGAAATTTGATCCACGCAGTAATTCTTGAAACCATTCATCAGTCATGACCTGGTAGAATAGGATTTCTGGGTGAAAGAAGGAGAGAAATTGATTTCCCATGCATGGCTGTGACTCGGGAGTATGGAGAACGGACAAAAGTGTTTTCGAGAGTATGATGAGGCCAATGCATATTGGAATCCAAGGCCATTTGTGTTTTATCCATTCATTTCACAAAGAGAAAATCATGGAGATAGACAAAAAATGTTCCATCAATGCTCCAGGCTTCTGTTTGTGCTTCCTGTACTCGTATCGCGTTTTATCTCGTAGTTTTTCCCCAGAACTTCTTGGTAAATCATGAGCTCCTTACGACCTTCACCTTTTCCCACGATTCTTTCTCGCTTAGTTGGTAGTTGAGGAGTACTATTTCCATTTAAGAAGATATCAGCGGTTTCTAGTGTGTCTTCGAAAATGCTTTTTAAGCCTCCATGTCTGACGGGGAATCTTGGACCGAGAATATGTGCACAGGACAATGAACTTGAGGAGAGCGGAAGGGGGGCAAGTAGGGACAAGGGGCGAAAGGGAAAGTCCTGTTGCTGACCTGCCTCATAATTGTTCCCAGGTACGTTGTCATTTGCCATGTCATGATCCATGTGAGTGTCGGATTGGCCAAAGAAAGTCAGAAGAAATAGTAAGCAAGGGGACAAGCATGTTGACACTGGCAATAGCAACTGTCCTGTACTGGACGTATCTCATTTCTGACTAGATAACAAACTACCGTATGTCGCGGCCAACCTCGATTTCAAGTATTGGCCGGCCGTCAATGTCGATAGCGTCTCACGATCCGCAACACCTCCTCCGTACCCCACGACCTCTCCTTTGAAACCTGTAGTTCTCTCTTCTACCAGTCGTGATGGCATTGGCACCAGTACTATATCATCCGCCGGCTCCACGAATATCGCGATTGAAAACCTGTCACCCGGGACATCGGTGTCGTGTGACAGAGGAGGAGGTGGAACAATGACGCGATGGACAGTCGATTTGAGAAGCCCGTTGGTCCAATAACTCAAGATATCACCTATATTCACCACGATGGGCGGGAAGGTCCTGGAATGATAATCTTCCGGGAACACTGGCACGCTCGCCCACGTTTCTCCGTCTGGGGAGAGGATCTCAAGGCCAGGCTGTCCCGGCCGCGTGAAAAGAAGGGTCATACTGCCATAGTCCGAGTGCGCCCCCGCTCGGATATCAACCTCGGGATTGTAGTCGGAATCTTGAGGGAGCATTGGATAATGCAGGAACCGTGAAGCTTGCGGCGCACAGTCGTGAAACCGGACGAGCCAGTCGACATCTTCCATTTCAAGGCCCAATGCAATGAGTCGAAGGACACGGGTGGCTGTGCTGCGACACCTGGCGTGAAAGTCTTGGAGAGTCTGGTCGTTGGTTTGAAATGCAGAAGGAATGGGCTGGCGCCACTGTCCCGTGGTTGGATTTGGCTCGGCCAAGTTGAAGGCCTGTTTGAAGTCCCCTCGTTGATGTTTTGAAGGATCGAGGCTTTCAATGTGCATTCCGACAAAGCCACGGTTGTCCTTGATTTTGCAATGGTCCTTCTCGTACGCCGACGCCTCCATGAAAAAGGTTCGCGAGATATCAAATACTCGATCAACAATATCTTCATTGAGATCGTATCCTGACCTGTCCCCTCCGTTGTCTGGGTCCGGGGAGCCCGCAATCCACAGGAATCCCCATTTTGCCGCTGCCTCGACAAGTTCTTTTCCTAGCTTGGGTGTCTCGTGTGAGATGTCAAAGAGAGGTAGGTCAATCGTCTCCCCGGAGGAGCTTTTCGCCTCATGAGGTATTGTAGCTGATGGCATCTTCGTCGAGTACTGGGACGTTCAAGAATATCACGATGCGATTCCAAGTCGAAGTCTCCGAACGTCACCTTCCTGGCGTGGATTCGACTTATCTCTCGAGAAAGCTCCCACTACCACTTCCATACACGGACATTGTCCATAACGGACAGGCCTGAAGGCAAACGGTCGGCGCCGCCCGAATACAGATTGATAAGGGACATCCCAGGCCTCTTCTCGGATGAGAAACCAGCGAGGTTCTTCATGTCCTCGTATACAAATTTATCAAACACTGACTGCCTTGTATCGTCAAGACAGGGCTCCGGTCAACGATAGTCCGGTTTTGCGAGAGTGCAAACCACAGACTCGGTATAATTCGTACCTGGTAGGATAGTGACCACATTGGCAAATCGCTATCTGTGACCGACCTGACATATTTGAATGTTGAACCAGAATACATTCTAGAATTTGAAGTCCCCACAAAAGAGACATTACCTAACATGACTGAAATCATGACCTTTTCAGGACTAGACACTCTCGGCGTCCCCACAAAATATACCAGTTCTTCCCAGCAAGTAGTACAGTACTCCGCAGGACGAATGCAACGTAGTTAACAATGGAGTTGAGTCATCCGGTATTTTGTTTCAAAGTCATAAAATGTGAAATATTATTTTCTGTGAACGTTGGGCAGCCCAGTTTTAACAATTTCTGCATGAAACCAACTTGATTGATCCTCTACAAACATGGGCATCGAGGAGTCTCTGTCGGCCGATGGTCGCGAGAAGCTCAGAGATGAACTATTGGCCGCCAATGATAGATTCGTCCTTGAAATCCCCAAGGTCGAACTTCACATGCACATTGAGGGAACTCTCACCGCCGAGTTGAGGTGGAAGTTTGCGCAAAGAAACGGGATCAAACTGAGGATAGCTGAGCACGGTCCCGAGTTGAATAGTCTGGAGGAGGCGAAAGCTGCGATGGACCTGCTCCGACCAGACCCAAGCCGAGTCAACAACGACGAAGAGCGGTTTCAATTCTTCGAGGCGTATTATGAAGGATTCGAGTGTCTCAAGACGAGGGAAGATTATTATGATTTGGCGATGCATTATCTCGAGCACGCGGCCAAAATGAACGTCAGATACTGCGAGCTTTTCTTCGACCCTCAAGGCCACACGAGTCGTGGAACATCTTGGGCCGTCATGATGGAAGGGTTTCGAGAAGCCCAGAAAACCGCAGAGACTAGATTGAATGTTCGTGTTTTACTTGGTCTCTCTGACCGTGCAGCAAGCCCCAAACTAATTGTTGGAAACAGGTTAAATCGGCGTGGATCATGTGCTTCTTACGAGACATGTCTCTGGACTCGGCCATGGAACATTACAAGGCCGCACTCCCGTATCGAGACATCATCGTCGGGGTCGGGCTAGACTCGAACGAGGAAGACAGGCCACCGGTACTGTTTGAAGAAGTTTTCTCGCTCGCCCGACGCGATGGGTTCAAACTCACCATGCACTGCGACGTGGATTCAAAAAACACCCATGAGCATATCAGGCAAGCTGCGTCCGTCGTCGCAGGCAAGGGACTCGACCGTATCGACCACGGCATGAATGCCGCAGAGAAACAAGACTTGATCGAGCTGATCCAAAAACGTGATCTCGGCATGACTATCTGCCCTTGGTCGTATCTGCGACACACGACGTACGCGGAGCTTGGGCCAAAGATCCGGACTCTGTACGATGCAGGAATCAAAATCTGCATCAACAGTGACGACCCGGCATACATGGAAGACTGCTGGGTGTTGGAGAACTTGTTGTTGGTCAAACATCTGTGTGGCTTCAACGACAAGGACATCGCTGTCCTGGCGAAGAATGCTATCAATGCATCTTGGGCCACGCCGACTGTCAAGAACGAGATCCTTCGAGAGATCGACGAGGTATATAGCAAATTTTATTCTGAATAGTTAAAGGAGTCGAAAGGTTTGATTCCTGTCAAGCAAGAGCCCAAAAATAGCTCTCCACACCCTGGCTATAATATGAGTTTGCGCTCGAGAAACTCCGGGTCCGACAAGACACAGGGCCAGTTTTTTCCACTCTTCCACACTTGGTCCAATGCTTCAACCGCGAGCTTTTGATGCAAACAACCGAGAGTGTAAAAATTGTTGTACAACATACTTCGTAGCCACGTCTTGCTTTGGGCATCCTCGACAGGTAGAAGCAACCCAGCTTGGAACAAGGGCCAAGACATGGAGTAACCCCAACTTGTCCTGGGAGGAATTGTCCGCGCGTACTGGAAGATACTACTGACCAGATTTGTAGTATTGAGACTCCCTTCAGGCAGTTGGAAAAGTCGAATCAGATAAAGCAAAATCCCAAGCCTCCATACCTCGACAATGTCCAGTCGGGGACCCGAATAGTCAGAGGCATCCCACTGTTCGATAGCTTTGCCAAAGAGCATAGCTTGCTCGATGACTTCTTGAGATATGTTCTTCGAGTTAGGTTGTACTTTGCACAGGAATGTGATGTCGGCTAAATAGTCAAACAGATCAACGGGGCAGTAAAACACGTCGAATCCCCATTCCCTCTTTCCGGAAGGTGTCTTAAATCTTCCCAGTGTGGCTTTAATGTCTTCAATTGACCAGTGTGGCATTCTTGAACTTGTGGTTGCTCCCATGATATCGAGCCTGCTAGGTTGTGAGCATTTTGATTGGGATGCGGACGAGCAAACTACCATGCTATACGCTGTTCAATGTATATGCCTGCCGTTCTGTCCGAGGCACCCAACCTCAAAAATATGCTCGCAGCATTGAGATGTATTCCGAATTCGGCGCAGTCGCCAGAACATACCTGACACCCCACACTGTTAGAATTGTACAAACAAAACCCGAATAGGTAGGTAGGTATGTACATCGAGCTGTGCAAGTAGAAGCATGCAAACCAAAGACGCGAGCTCTGGCTGTTTAGAATCCTTTTCCAGCTCCATTCTGAGGAGTTCTGTAGCTCTCAGGCGCAGGTGAAGGCTGAAGCTCTTCAGATGTTCGTCTTCGAGTCGATTTGCTAGGTGACATGCAGTGGAAGCCGCCACGGCGCACCTTACTGAGCGTACCGATCGGGTCATTGGCAGGATGTAACGAGTGTAAGGCGTTTCAGCGGGGCCAGATCCCAGATAGAAGGCCGTACTGATTTCTCGCACGTCTAGAATGAGATTGTCAGTCATGGCCCATACCCTTCTGGTCTGTTTGAGGGCATACAGTAGTTGACGAATCCACCCAGATCGTCTCGCGTCAATCCTATATTCATAGGAATGCTCGAACTTATCCGTTGCAATGTAGAGATAGCCCGAGACTGGATGTCATGTGCGGTCGGCGATTTAAGCCTAGTGGCAACTTGATAGGGGTTGAGCGGCGCTTGTATTGACGCGGTCACACGTTGACAATCCGACAGGGACGAATCACTCATCTCACGACTTCCTGTTCTGTTTGGTTTCCTCGGAGAATACTTTTCCAGAGCGAGATGAGGGAGTTGCCATCCGGCATCTTCGTGGTTTGGGTCCATCGAGATCTGGCCGCCTAAGGTTCCCTGGCCAGATGCATTGACCCAGCGCAAGGTATACCCCTCGCATGATACATTCCTCAAGTGACAGCTTTTGCAAGTCGGCAGAGTCCGATCGCACTTTCTTCCTCGACGACGACATGTTTTGCATGCGATCCCGTAAACATTATTTCGACTCATGCCCAAAAGCGGTCGAAATATCAGTCTCGAATAGCTTACCCGATACCTGACTGGTCGGTCAGCAGTGGGACTACCGAAGACCAAAGGGCTAGAGTGAAGTGATTACTATTAAAGACTTGTGGTCTGGGCGACTCGAGGAATTCTGTTTGGTCAAGTTGGTCAATTTGGAGGGCGTATGAATGACAAGTGTCGGTCCTTGTTTGACCGAGGTCGAGATAAGAAGAACGCTATGACGAACAAGGGCACAATTTCAGTCGGCTCGCTACCATTCTCTCGGAACAAGGCAGCTAGATGGGGTCCACACAGGTCGACCTGTGGCTGTGGAATTACCTGCGCTTCTGACCAAGATGTATGAACTTGTGTGGTATCATGACAATCTCTTATCAGCTGTCTACATGTCGAGCTTTGTTTCGTAGGCCAACAACGGGCTGGGCTGCATTGGCATTCTTCCGCCATTGGCTGGTCGAGCCAGCTTCCGACCTGGCTGTATCAGGAAGTATCCAAGATATATTCAGGGCCAAATCCCAAGAGCATCAGAAGGGGTTTCTCGAACTATATCACATCACTTCCTTTCCCCCTTACTTGGTCAGTCCTTGGTCTCTTCAAACCTACACGTTTTGTCGTCGTGATGGCGGAAAAGACCATGGCTGATACAAAGACCACGACCGAGCCTTACCAGGACGAGGAACAGGGTTCGCTGCATGCCAGCGAGTATGCAGGGCCTTCCCGCGGCCATGGTGAACTGGAGGTCATAGCTATGCGTGAGAGGATTCCAGTCCTACGCAAGCTTAGAACTGTCGAGGCGTGGCTCGACAAGAAACTGGGCATAGAGACGACAGGTGCAGACCGTGTACCAGAAGGAGAACGTCGACCTCCAAGCATATTCAATGTAAGTAAATCACACACATACATAGACTTCTGTGATTCAATTTACCAACAAAATGCGGCGGAACAGATGATCTTCTTTTGGTTTTCCATGCTGATCTCGCCTGGAACCATAACATCGGGCCTCTTGGGACCCATCTATGGACTTTCCGTCAACGACTCCATCATCATTACGGTATTCGCATCAGCCATCGGCTCTGTGGTACCTGCGTTCACAGCCACCTTGTGCGCTCAGACAGGCCTCCGCCAGATTGCCGCATCCAGGTTTGCGTTTGGTATATGGGGATCCAAGATATGCGGCTTCCTCAACATAGTGGTCAACCTGGGATTTGGGACCGTCGCCTGCATTGTTGCAGGTGAACTCATTAGTCCCGTCAGCGGAGGAAAAGTCACAATTGTCGCGGGCATCATCATCCTCTGCGCCACGTCATATGCCATCTCCTTCATTGGATTCCGCTTCATACACCATTACGAACAAGTGGCCTGGACTCTGGTTCTGGTTCTAATGTGCGTCGAGTATGGACAGACCGCAAAATATTTTTCGCCAACCCCAGGTCTTTCATACTCGTCTGGTGCGGACAGGACCGGTGCTGCATTGAGTTATTTTGCTCTCATCTTTGGCACTTCGGCTGCGTGGTGCTCGATGTCGGGTGATTACTACGTCCACTATCCCGCAGACATCAGCAAGTGGCTAGTGTTCGGCATGACTTGGGTTGGATTGACCATACCCACCTCTTTCATGATTGTTCTTGGAAACCTCTTGGGAGGCGTCCTGCTCACTAACCAGAAAATGTCGGATGTGTACAACCAAGGAGGCATAGGGGCACTCATTCTGGCTACCATGTCACCTCTTGGTTTCAGCAAGTTTGTCTGTATCATATACACACTGTCTATGGGTGAGTTTCTTCTGACGTGACCGAAACCCGGTAAACCGTATGCTGACTTTACCATCTCTCAGTGGCTAGTTTGACTGCCATCTACTACTCTTCGTCTTTATCAATTCAACTATGGGGCAAGCACTTCATGGCCGTTCCGCGCTTCATATGGAACAGTCTTCTGGCCGGCATCAGTCTAGCTCTGGCCTGGGGAGGCAGAGAACATCTCCTTGCCATTCTAACAAATTTTCTTTCTCTCCTCGGGTACTGGACGATTTGTTTTGGTACAGTTCTCGCCTTCGAGACCTTTTGGTTTCGCCCACGCAACGGCGGTTACGACCTAGAAGGTTGGCAAGATCAGGATCGGATGCCGTTAGGAATCGCAGCTTGCGTGAGTCTTGCTCTGGGTATTGGAGCCAGTTTCTTGGGCATGAACCAGACATGGGTGAGACCTTCTTCAAATCCTTCCAGCATCCAAATGTTTCTTCATTTAGGCTGATCGATCAAAAATAGTTCATCGGACCAGCAGCCAAAGCAATCGGACAAGGCGGCGACCTTGGGAACTATTTCACCTTGGTGGCGGTCTGCTTGTCATACCCTTTTCTCAGACATTGGGAAATCAAGCTCTCAGGACGTTGAATGATGCCAGAAAGGTGCTTCCAACGCTCATTCCCGGAATATTATGATAACATAGAGAGTGATCTAGTTGAAAATAGTTGCAAACACGCTATTCAGGCACGTTGTGCCCGTGTGGAATCTGCTCGCTTTAAAGGCTACGTAGTCACTGTGGTTCGAAACATCTCTCTTCAAAAGGCATGCCGTTTCGTGGATTTGGGTTTTGTGCAGTACCAATCACTGTAGTCTAAAATCCTAACTGGAAACCATGCGATACGATAGTTACCATTCGAACAGCGTGAGATATCTCGGAACGAATGCCTTTCCCGCCCTACGTGCAATTCAATTTCACCTGGCTGTCACGGCTCAATCAAAAAAAAAAGGAATTCTGGTTTGGAGTGAAGTAACCGCCACTGCGCTGTCATTCGCGTCTGCTCATCGCGAAGCAAAAGCATATGGCCTAAGACCGAGACTGCGGGTGTCGGCGAAGACCGAGTAACTCGTTGATAACCTTCAAAACTGCCCGGTCGAGATGACTGTGGATCGTTTATCGTAATATTCATTGCAAATTGGGGCCCTCCGGTCGAAGACATACCGAGCCGGTGTCTCTGCGGTGAAGGCAAAGCTTCTATCGTTTATCCAATGCTTGGTGTGCAGAGAAGTTTCCGAGGCAGCAAAGGTACTCACCACCTGAAAATCTCGGATCCTTCACTCCATGAGCCTGAAAAAGCCCAGTAATAAGAATTCAGTCTATGTTGTTGTGAACAAGTGACTCCTCATAGCGAGCATCATCATCGATGTCGAAGCCTTGACAAGGAGAACCACCAATCCTGAGATGCGTCCAATCACCTCGAGCGATACAGAATCAACCTATCTGCTGGAACATTCTGACTCGACGGAAAAGCAAGCAACATGGTCTTCCGAGCTGAAGGTGCTAAGCGGCGGATCTTGCTCCCTGATCGTTGCAAACATCCTACAACTCTCCCTCAATATCTCGAGCATGCTCGTCATCAGTGCACGTGGGAAGATCGAGTTTGGGGCGGTGAGCGTGGCGACCACAACTGCGAACATCACGGGGTTCATTGTATTTCAAGGCCTCGCAACGAGCCTGGACACTTTGTGCGCTCAAGCTTGGGGTTCAGGAAAGCCGCACCTTGCTCGACTGCACGTGCAGAGGATGATTTCGCTTCTCGCTGTGGCAGGCATTCCTATAGCAGTCCTCTGGTGGAATTCCGGCCGTCTATTACCACTTTTACTGCCCGAACCTCAGACCGCCATGTTTGCAGGACTTTACTTGAAAGTCCTCACAGCCGGTATCCCTGGGTTCGTCGTGTTTGAAGCGGCAAAGAGAATCTTGACGGCAGAAGGAACCTTCCTACCAGTAACAGGAATCCTGTGTGCTGGCGCCTGTACCAATGGTCTCTTCGGCTGGATCCTTGTATGGGTGAGTCACCTCAAAATTTTTTTCCCTATCAAGATCGGGGTCCTGACGCTGAAACATTCAATCAAGCGCTACAACCTGGGTTTCATCGGTGCCCCGATCGCGGTCGCCGCAACATGGACTTTGATCCCGTTGTATCTCTTGCTCTACCTAGGTGCGGTGGGCAAGGGAGGCATCTGGCCTGACAAGCCATCCAGGGTTTTTGTGAATTGGGGTCCAATGTTGAGGTTAGCTATACCAGGACTCATCATGGTGGAGGCGGAGTACCTCGCATTCGAGGTCCTGGTGATTGCATCGGCGCAACTTTCGACAGCGAGTCTTGCCGCACAAACAATCCTAGCCACGCTGAATTCGATCTTTTGGCAGATCCCTTTCTCCATCAGCATTGCAGGTGCGACGAGGATCGCACAGCATATCGGCGCTCGATCGGCCACGTCAGCTAGAACAAGCGCCATTGTCGCCTTGGTCTTTACATTGATTTGCTCCTCAACGAATGGGACACTCATGTTCGCCTTCCGTGCCTTTTGGCCCACCATCTTCAGTGACGATCAGGATGTGATTGAGCTTGTCGAGACTGCCCTGCCTCTTGTCGCTGTCATGCAAGTGTTCGATGGTTTGGTTGCGTGTTGTAACGGAGTATTGCGAGCAATCGGCAGACCTTCGGTGGGTGGCTGGGTGAATCTCTCCAGTTACTATATCGTGGCGCTACCACTATCGTTATGGTCTTCCTTTGTCCTCCACTGGGGCTTGAGGGGGCTTTGGGTTGGTGTCACTGTCGCTTTGCTGATTGTCACGATGGCTGAGTTGGTTTTCCTTAGCCTGACTGATTGGAAGAAAAGTGTTGAAGACGCGGAGTGGAGAAACAATCGTCCACTCGATCAAGAGCTTTGATACAGCAGTGTGGCTTGTCAATGCACTTGATTTTCAGAAGGAATACAGTGCAGGAGATATGAAGAAGGATGCTAGGGTGCTGCAAAATACTTGACATTAAATCCCAATCTCGAACCGATATCCAGCCACTCGGCGCCTCAGAAATCCTCGCAACGCACCACGAAGAGGGCTACAACTTCATACGGATGCGCTTCTCTCAATCTGGCAACACCGCGCTTCGTAGTCGACGTTCCCACAATTACCATTTCCACGCGGTCTTCGGAGACGTACTCGGCCTCTCCGTTCCCGGGGGTTCCGATGTGCGGAGTTGCATGAGCTGCGACTTTGAACTGGCCAATCCCAGGGCTGACGAATGCTGTGTCTGTGTATTTCGGTGGCTCTCTGGTGTCTACCCCGGGACCATTAGGCCATGTGCCTGCACCGGTGGACCATAGTGCATCGAGGCACTTTTGGGTATGGGATTGAGGTACATAGAAAGTGAGTTTGTAGAGCGCCGTGTCGGTATTCTCCGACGAGGCTGACATGGCTGACATGAGGGGCTGGACTGAACTGTGATGGTGACGTTGTAACAGGACGAAGAAATAGAAGAGGTTTGATCAGTTTGTTGCCGTCAGTATGCAGTGTGTTATGGGAATAACGAGTTCCAAGAAGATTGTCGATAGATAAAGAAATCTTTGGTGTTATAAAGACTGTAACCAGCGAAGATGATAAGAATTATTTACGCTGATCTGAGTTTCATGGAAATATTCAGGTATCCCCGCCTGCTCTTACTCTGCTACCATTTCAAGTATATCAAGCACTTGTTCTTTCTGAACTAATGGAACGGCGTTTGTCTTCGCCCATATATCGGTCAGGGTGTTTACAGCAAGAGTATCAAAAAGATCCCTCGAAATGCCCACTTGCTTCAGCGTTCGCGGTAAGTTCAACGCTGAGACCAGAGCTTCGAGTATACTGGCAAGATCCTTCTGGCCACCAGAGACTAAAGACTCCAAGCCGGGGTCTTGTAGCAGGATTGCAGCCAGTTTCTGCTGCTGTTGGGCGTTTGCACCTTTCAAGGCGTTGTATCTGCACACGGCCGGAAGCAAGATACAGCTCGTTTCACCATGTGCCACTCCTATGGGGCCGAGCATATGGCCGATGGCGTGACTCCCGCCCTTCTCAGGAACGTACACGGTTGTCTTGACAGCTTCTACGGCTCCGAGCTGGGCATTGTGAATGGCGACCAGATTGGTAGGATCTTTGTGAAAAGCCAACAGCGCCGGAACTAGTAACTCGAGCCCCTCGATGGCTGTTTTGTCGCCCTTTTCGTTGGATTGGAGGGAGCATACAGTTTCCACACAATGGTCCATGGCTCTGACTCCGGAACCGAGAAAGAGGCGACTCGGTGTGGTTGCTGCGACTTCCGGGTCCAACACAACGATACCGGGATTCTGAACAGGCGGAGTAAAAAGTACCTTCTGTCCAGTCTTGTTGTTAGTGGCACCCGCAAATGATGTGTACTCGCCTCCTGACAACGAAGTAGGTACTGCAATGGTCTTGATCGTGGGAGACTTGAGGCCGTCAAATCCAGGTGACCTACGATCTGCCAGCTTCGCCAGATCGTCCTCATGGCGAACTCCATTCGCCAACGCCCATACTATCACCTTGACGGCGTCCGTCAGGCTTCCAGCTCCGATTGAAATGACGCAGTCAACTTCGAGAAATCGTATGTCATCCACAACTTCAAGGATCTCGGACCAAAAAGTGTGAGGCTTCATGCCAATTCTCATTCCCACGACTTTGCCTCCTAGCGCTTGTTTCATTCGTTCTCTAACGTCGCTATTCTTTGTCAACGATGCCGATAGGAGCAAGAATATTCTCTTGCATTTCAGTGTCGACTCTACATGGTATTGACATGCTTCGGCATAAGGCAATCCGTATGATATCAACGGAGCTGGTTGTTCCTTGGAGAATGGTTTAGTGATAAGCTGGTTTCCAGAAGCCATGATTCAATGATACTGTTCGTGAGTCTTCCGTCCACTCGATGAGCCAACGGAAAATGTCAGTGACTTAAAGTGCATTTAAACACTTACTTTACAAACAACCTAGATGATCCATGGTAGCCTTGCAGGATCCATGCACAGGAAACTCCAGACGTGACCACGGCCCGCGGATTAGATCAAGAAGGGCCATTTTTCCACCAGGGTCCACTTTAACAAAGGAGACAGTACCGTCGTTCACTCTCTCAGGTATTGCTTTGAAATCATTACTTTGGATATCATACAAATGTTCGAAACAATGAAAGACGATACGACGTGTACGGGTAGTCTAGCTCTGTCTTTGCCATTGGGCCGTTCTACTTAAGATGCATCGGACAAGTCTCAGAGAACCTTCATGCCGTCTTCTTCGCATATTCCTCCTCGGTCACCGGGTCATACCAATCAATCCCGCCCAGAGAGACAGCCTCGTGTACCATGTAGCTGCCATCGTCCGCTCCGTGCCAGTGGATGCCTCCAGGTTGGCACCAAATGACGTCCCCGACAGAGATGCGCTTGGGCTTTTGACCCTGGTCACAAACCCAGCCAGATCCGGCCGTGACTTTCAGGAGCTGTCCTTTGTCGTGTCGGTGCCAGTTCGTCCTGGCACCAGGCTGGAAATTGACGTTCACCACGGTGATATCGTCGCCGCTCTTCAGCATCGGATCCAACCAGACCTGCCCTACAAAGGTTCCAAAGGCTTCGGACGAGATCGAGGCTGCACCCTCGGCACGTCCATGTTGAGTGATGGGGGAGATTGGGGCTTTGATTGTCGTATCCCTCTTTTTGATAGAGACGTTGGAAGTGTACGATGACATCTTGTGACAGATTTCCGACTTGTAAAGCTGCTCGTCTTTGTTCGCTTGGGGGTGGAAAGCAATCTGGTGGCTTCTTTGAGTCCCGTGTGTGTTGTCAAGGGTCTGACAAATTCTTAGATCGTGTTCTTCTCAATTGATAAAGGTAACTCGGCTTAGCTTTTCTATGAGACGGCAATTTATACTTGCGATACATGGCTGTGAAGCACTCCTACAGTTCGTCAGTGATGGAGCGGTCCACTTCTCCTTTTCGGCCCGCGGCTTCATGTCAAGGTGGTTGACTAATAAGAGGGGCCCACTCCTCGCTTGTTCGCCTGAAACCAGGCTTGGAGATGGAAATCCTGCTGAACAATCAACAAGCTGTAAGCTCTCTCAGGACTACAGAGTAAGGCTGTTTCATGTTGTGCTCACAAATTCAGGCAGCCTTGTAGCGTAGTTTACACCAAATTCCAAGGCTATTAGTCAACACAAATTCGACTACGCTACCTTTCATCAGACTGTCAGCCAACCCAGATCGGCAAAAGGTAGAGAGGCTCGGCTATCGGTTCTACCATCGATATGTCTTCAGGTGTATGGGCAAGACCAAATACCATGAAGGCCGTCGTGTTACGAGGTGCAAAGGCACTTGTCGAACGAGATCGGCCTCTTCCCAGGCTACGGGACGACTATGTCCTGGTTAAGACGGAAGCCGTTGCACTCAACCCGACAGACTGGAAGCACGTCAACGGTGGCCTTGGTGCAGAGGGAGGTTTGGTAGGATGTGACTTTTCTGGGGTGGTCAAAGAAATTGGACGAGCGGTGACGAAATCCTGGAAAGTCGGCGACCATATCTGCGGCGTGGCGCACGGGAGTAACAAGTACCAACCAGAAGATGGTGCCTTCGCCGAGTATATCGTGGCAAAGGGAGACATTCAAATGAGGATCCCTGAGCATATGACTTTCGCCCAAGCAGCTACGATCGGTCTTGGGGCGACCACAGTCGGACAGGGTTTATATCAGCAAGCACTTCATCTCCCCCTGCCTCCACAAGCCCCACGGCAAAGACACGACAACAAAAATGTTTTGATCTATGGAGGCAGCACGGCTACCGGTGCCTTGGGAATTCAATATGCTCGATTGTAAGAATTTTCACCAGTTATCATCCGCAACGAGTGTCCCTAATAGCACGGATCCAAAAACTGATCTTGTAACCCATAGGTCCGGATTCTCGGTCTACACAACTTGCTCGCCCAAGAACTTTGATTACGTGAAAAGCCTTGGTGCAATAGAAGCATTCGATTACAACGACGAAATCTCCATCTCCAGATTACGAGACCAGACAAAAGACAACGAACTCAGGTTGGCATGGGATACGATCGGTACACCAGCGAGTGCGGAATTTTGTATGAAGTCCCTGTCTACAAGATCGGACTGCAAATATGGGTGTATTTCTTATCCTCCAGTCCCAATATCTCGAGCGGACGTCAAAAATGTAGGCACACTAATGTATTCTGTCTTTGGAGAGCCCTTTGAGAAAAGGGGAAACAATTTCCCGGCAAGTCCAGAGGATTTTGCTTTCACCAAGAGATTCATGGCCATAACGGAGGAACTATTGGCTCAGGGACAGCTTCGGCCACATGCTGCCCTTGTAGGGAAGGACGGGTTGGAAGGTGTGCTGAAAGGTATGAAGGACATGAAGGATGGTAAAGTCAGCGGTCAAAAGTTGGTTTATCTTGTGGCTGATACGCCGTGACTCGATACCATGTCGAGACACTATCTTGCAAGAAAGGTTTGCGGTTCACTCCATGGTCCAACATAAGTCTCCTACTGCAAGTTATCTACCTCATGGCTAATGTGAAGCCATACTGCGGAGCAATCAAGGTTCTACACGTCCAAACTTAGTCTTGCTAGTCTTGTGAGGGAATACAGAAAAGGAAAACTCACTGTCGTCCGTGGGTCATCATTCGTCGTCTTGAAGATCTTCAAAGCTGCCTCGCCCATTGATGCTTCGATGCCAGTCTCCTTTGCCGCTTTCAGGGCCAACGACACATCTTTGACACACAGACGAGGTGCAAATGTCGGCCGAAATCCATTTGTAGAGGCTGATTTAGCATGAATGCCGGGGACTGGTTGAGCGTTGTCCATGACCCAAGAGTCACCACTCGACCCTTTGATGCACTTGTAAAGAGTCATCTTGTCCACTCCATGTTTGATGCCGAACGCCATGCCTTGTGCTGTCGTCACTATATTGCTCAGACCAATGTAATTGTTGACAGTTTTGCACACGAGGCCCGCACCGAGTTTCCCACAGAATGTGATTCGTTCCGGGGAACCCATTGAATTGAGAATTCCTTGAATGCGTCTCCGTTTCGGGTCCGAGTTATGTGCTCCCTCAAAGCCTACCATGAATGACAAAGTCCCGGCTTCGGCGCCTGCAACGCCTCCAGAAACTGGCGTGTCGACATAGAGTCCCTGAGTGGCATCCATGATTGAGTGTCCAATGTCCTGCGAAACCTTGACTTCGATCGTACTACACTCCAACATCAAACGATCTGCAAATTTGCTGGCCGCTACGACTCCGTCTTGGGGGTCGAGGTAGACTTCCTTCACGTTGCCGCCGTTTGGAATCATAGATATCACCGTCTGAGACTTCTCTGCCACCTCTCTCGCGGTCCGAGCAATTTGAATCGGACCAAACTGACCAAAGTTCTTCACAAACCGCTCACATGCTTCGGCAACGACATCAAAGACGTGTAGGGTTGTAGTTGGCGCCATCTTCTTGCGTATATTTCCAGCCATATGGTATCCCATATTTCCGAGGCCTATTGGTGATTAGTTGGCCTTAGGGATCTAATTCGCTTCAATGGAATAGAACAAACCAATGAACCCAAAATCCCCTTCCATCTTGATGAATCGTTACCAAGGTACGAATCAGTCCTGGAGAATGTTCCCTCAATGCCACCGGTGTCTGTACAAGGCAAGTAATAAGGTCACAGCAATAAAACATACAATTCCAAAAGACAAGAGAGATCTTGGACAGAGGTCAATGGTCTGCTTCTTCACTTCTATTTCCAAATATGTAAAAGACTCCTCTAAAGATTGTACATAGGATTCGGCTGCATGATCTTATACGCTTGACACACGGAATATGTCAAACCACTTGATTCCCGGAGCAAGTCCTACGGTAGTCGGAGAAGGACAAGGCATAGAATCCGTGTCAAGGAGCGTTGAATTTCCTGTCATGAAGCCGAAGTCGAGTGAGTGCGAAGTCACGTCTATGGTTGAACTGGGTTTGAACCCGATGTCTCGATCTCTGGAGCGCCGAATAATTTACCATGGGCCGCGGTGAAGAGTTCAAGTCTTGCGAGTTCTAAGTGGAAGAAGACATCAACGATACAACATTTACTGGGAATACCCCAGTGAAGTTGACCTGTTCACTCGGCCCGCGGATCGGCACAGTCACCAAACCAGAACAGAACGTATTACTGAACATGCCGACAGTGCGATGACGACGGCAGCACAACGATGCCCGGTTCTTCGGAATTCGATGTCATAAATGATTTTCTAGTTGGGGAGTAGATATCTCTCAATGCGAAATCCAAAGCGATCGAGATAGTGTCACTGACATTTCAGGAAGTATCCACTTTTGGTATAGAGTTGAGCTGTAATCGTATGCAATATGATGCATTCAGAAGACCCTTGGTAGTCAAACATGCACACTCAACGACAGAGAGAAAGCCTTTGATCTTCTCGCTACAGAGGTAACTCCGCGGCTGTGAGATGATGCTGCTGACAATTGATACCCCAACATAGTCGTGCCATCTTACAAATCCAGATGTTGGATTGAGCTCGACTACCATATGCAGACAATATTGACAACGCACTTTTCAGTCATACCTCAACGGTGGTCTGACTTGAAGACATTCTGAAATCATTCTGAGCCTTTCTGCCGTTACCCAACCACCATTTCGATACTTGCAAATATCATTGCCATCATAAAATAGAATGGCAAACACCAATGCCGAACACTACTTGGGTGACCTCGAGGCAGCCACCAAGGTCATCCCAGCGGACCAACCTTATGTCATGATGAACCTGATGAAGTTCAAGCCACACGCCACGTACAGCGCGGACTACCAAGGACCCAAATTAGGAGCGGCGCCAGGGAGGGAGGCGTACATCCAATATAAGAACATGTTCGTCCAGCGAGCAGGCGAGATGGGGCTGGATGTTTCCATCGTGTTCTTGGGCAAAGCACACACGCAGATCGTCGCGGTGCCAGAAGAAGGAGAAAGTTGGGATGTCGTCCTTTTGGTCAAGTTTGCGTCCTGGGCCGCTTTCAAGTCGGTCCTCCAAGACGAGAAGTACAACAGGGAAATTCAACCACATCGTGTCGCGGCGTTGCAGGATTTTCGAAGCTTTTCCGTCACCGAAATGTCAGACTTTTAGAGGTTCATGACCGGATAAGTTGATGTTACAGTCCTAAAATGCTGCGGCCGTTCACTACTGATCTACACGTTAGTTAATGAGCCTTACGGGGTTAGAGGATCTTTTAAGGGAGCAATCCTCGAACACACGTCCGAAGTACGTTTGCACACATGTATAAATTTATACTCCAAGTTCTACATCACATACGATTTGAGCAAAAACTAGAAGGTGCCTATCGCTTGGTTGGAATCGCACATCTGTTGCGGACTTCTGATCATTGGAATTACAAACTCACAGAGGTTGGGCACAGAAGCCTCCTTTTGGGTACAGTATTGTCAAATATTTAATCCAGATGGTACTTCTTCCCTTAGTGAAACTATGCGGCTACATTTTCGACTGCAGCAACAAAATCCCTCAAAAACATCCAGCGGACATTCTCTGCCGCATTGGCCGCCTTCCAATTCTTCACCGTACCGTGTGGGAACCATTCCAAGCCACTCGCCTTGTCGAGGACGGTCGGGTCGTGGGCGATGATGACGAGGACATTGTCCGTCGCATCGAAGACCTGCATACGTTCCACGGAACGTTTGGCTTCTTGTAAATCGTGAGCAACATGTGTTGAGAGGTCATAGTAAGGATCGACCCCCTTTTTCCTGGGGTGAATGGCCTCGAAAAGGTGGCCCGGACAAACCGAAGCGTACTTGGACACGTGAGGAGACGGTGAGATTTCCGCAGGTAGAGGCAGGTACTCGGTGGGCCGGAACTCGCCGCCGTGATGAGCCGTATCGCCGCCCATGAAGATGAACGTGTCCTCGGGGTCGCCTTCCCGGGTGGAAGTGACTCGTGCCAGACCGCACGTGTGCCCGATGGCGTGTCCGGGGGCGTCGAGAAGGTAGAACGAACCGTCCCCGAAATGATCGATGGCTCTGAGGCCGCCAATCCTGAACCGAGACCGACCGTCAAAGTCCAGCTCTATGTGGTCCCGGTTCGCGAAATCAGAGCTCAAGAGAGGCGACTTTTCGTTCTCCGGGTAGGTAGGGAAAAAGGCCTCCCTGACACCGGGACCTGTGATCAAAGCCGTACTAGGTGGGAACTGGCTCACGTCTCCCGTATGGTCGAAGTGCCAATGACTCCACACTACAGCTTCGATCGCGCCGCCCTTGACGTCGACCCCGTTCTCCTCGAGGACTTCGTTGACGTTCTTGGGGATGTGAAAGGCCCACCCCGGTCCGCTGATCAGGGACTGGACGGCAGGAGGGTGGCTCTGCCAATCTTTCCTCAGGCCCAAGTCGAACAAGATCTTCCGGCCTGAGGATACTTGTTCGACCAAGAAACTGACTGCCGGTACTGTCATCTGTGTGTGGCCATGGATGGGCGGGGTCATGAATAGATCCGTGGGTGCCGTAACCCTGGCCGTGCCATCGATGATATGGACCTTGCACGAAGCTCCTGGAGGAGCGTTCAATGCCTCGGGTTTCTTGGCGGGATGAAGGAGTGACGGTGCCATTGTTCCGGAAATGTTTCTGTCGTAGGTCGATTTTCCGCCGAACTTTTTCAAGGTAAGGGAGTACTTATACTTTCTATTTTCTAGACGTGATCATAACCTAAACAAGAGATTGCCGATCTTCAAGAACGCACAAGGGGATACATTGCCCGACTGTGATTTAAAATCAAGTATATTCGAACTCAGGAGGAGACGTCACCCAAGTCGTCGTTTGCCTTGTTTCCCCGGCCGTAACCCCGTGGGGCAGAAACAATCTCTATGGCCATATCGAGGTCATATTCCGCGGGCCGCACTCGATCGTCAAGCATCAAGATGCGTATTGCTTGTTCCACGGGCCGAAAGCGATCCGGAATAGTTAAATGACTGATCGTGGAGATCGACCGGCGTATTCGACTGTTATGGCGTATCAGACTGTCCTTCGTAGTGGTCAGTAATACGAGCCCGATAGAAACATGCTGACAGAGAAACACTCACCAGGAGGGGTAATTGATGCTCCTTTCTACTACGATCTGATATGGTAGAGAGCAATCCCTCACTTAGCGGGGTGTCAGACTCATCAATGCATCCCCATATGGCGCGGACTATTGCCAATCTCTCCCAACGCCCTTGCTGAATTGAATATATTGTAAGTATCTAATGTTCCTTCTACCAAGAGGATGAAGGACAGCACTGTATACTTGACAACTGAAGTTCAGCATAACTCAAATGATGCTTAATGAAAGTGAGGTTGCAGTTAAAAGCTATGCAATAGCCAGAAGCCGACACAAAATCCATCCTTCAGTCAATCTTTTGATCTGTTACGGTGTTGAACCGTTCAGGTTCCAAGTGACACTGCGAAGCTCATCAGATGTGAAAATCAGGTAAGCTTCTATTCTGGTCACTGGTAAACACTAATACCGGGTATTCTCGTGCACTACTGGGCCTTTCTTTCTGATTCAATTCAAATGTTCCCACCACTCGCAACAGGATTGTACTTGAACTTGTTCGAAAGCGTGGCTTGGGGAAATAAATTTTGCTTG
The DNA here is from genome assembly GCF_000835515.1 of Exophiala oligosperma. Classification (NCBI taxonomy): domain Eukaryota; kingdom Fungi; phylum Ascomycota; class Eurotiomycetes; order Chaetothyriales; family Herpotrichiellaceae; genus Exophiala; species Exophiala oligosperma. Next base: position 99,961 of record NW_015622826.1, read on the forward strand.
AATTGCCGCAGCACTAGTTGCTAATTGTTGCTTCCGCTCCGTTGTTGCTTGTCGAGCGCTCTCCGACTTTCTGAAGATCAATATTCTGTGTCTTCTCTTCGTCAAGTCTTTGCGAACTATTACGCAATTCGATAAGACCGCTTCTGGAAGGGTTTCCTGCTGGCCAGTAACAGCGCTCTGGCTTCTGGCAATTGCCACAGACGGGTTTAACCCCATCACAGCGCTTTCGGCTTGTGATGCATCGTCCACATCGCGGTCTTTCGACGTTGCTTCGACCCCAACTTGTTGCCCGACCAGAAAGATGTGTACAGACAGGTTGACTACCTTGTCCATGGGCTTCGGGTGAGTCAGCCTTATTTCAAGAGCCAACGTGTTTGAGCATATTCGATTCGGAAGCCAACAACGTACCTGGAATCTGTAGTTGCGGGCCATTTTGACAGTGATTTTTGGTCTCGTCAGAAAGACTGGATATTTCAGAGCTTTCCAGGCCCGGTGCACCTTGGGAGGTGGTCTCTGCACTCAAAGAGTCACTCATGCTGTCTTGATATAAGTATGAACAAGGATCTGTCCTGGACTATTGCAGCGACCACGTGTATTGAAAGGCGCTGAACGAAATGTTGAGAGCACACAAGGAAGAGCACATCTAACCTCCAGACGATATGTTGTGAACCTGATCTACTTATATACATGGTCTTCAAGCAGTGACGTCCTATATTTGGCAGTGTCCTTGCCAATCTCGATGCTTCTCAGTGTCGACCGGCTAGAGGATCAAATGCCTTTACTACGAGCAGAGATGTCCACTACAGGAGATGTTCTAGCGGTGAAAGTCTTGCTGCATGGAGGGGCCGAAAAAAGAACAAAGCAGAATCCCATTTTCCATCGTTGACATCGTAAGTCACATTTGCCGTTCTTGACATCGTAATGCCAATCTACAAGGACCAGAGTGGGATGTATGGCTTCGGAGTCGAGAGTATCTATGGAAAAATGCCAAATTTCTTCGAGAATACAATCTGCTGTTTCCAGGAAGCAATAGCTCTTGCACAACGAAAGGAGATGGGCCGTGCTAGAAAGGGAGAACATTGATGGCGTAGTAAAACCATCATGTTGCGTCTAACACACTGTGGAGGTAACGCGATACAATCACACAACTTTCTGAAATCGATGCCGACTTTAAACATCCGGAGGAGAGCTCGGATTCAAGGACAAGATGGGATTGGTCATTGCAAAGGCAAAGGTCATTAAATACGGGATACCAGATTGTAGATTGCTCATCAAATTAGTTCTTTTGTTCGACGACAATTTTCAGAACGTCGACGTGAGATCGTTGGTAATTGACAGGGGGGGTACACCATGGTTTGCCCCCCCTGTCAATTAATCCGTACCAGACACCCAATGTCGAGGCCTATCATATACATTTTGCTGTAGACGCCAGCGCCGTTGCTGAATTCGTGGACCTAATGCGTACTAAAGAGGAGCAGGCCTCTTTGGCGACATTAGCGGCCTCCATACATCACCCAAGGGATGTTCCATTGTGGGAGGAAGGCCATGCGAGCGACCAAGTCCGTTCGAGACCAGTCCTAGAGAGTGAGCTAGAAGTCCAGGATTGAAGCACCGTCGTGATCTGGCCCAACAGCAGGCTCTCCTTCGACTCCGTACGATACCAGGTACTAGTCCTATTCGGTCAGTTACGATCAAAATTCTCGAAAGAGGCATAGTACCGTTTCTTCCAGGTTGCATGTCGAAGGTCACGGATTACGGAACGAGCTTTTGCGAACAGCCAGAGTCGCAACGTGCTTTTCAAGAGTATATGAACAAATAAACTATAATCAACCATTTCCTGTCTCTCTCACACACACTTTGTAAAAGATTTCATCCAAGCATCTCCACGTCAAGTCCAATGGCCCTCATAAACAAGTTGACGTTACCAAGTCTAACACTAGACATCTCTGCAGGCAAAGCCTTGCTCTGTTGAACCGTTTCCATCACTCTGTCCTTGACTCCAATAACCAGTCGCTGTTGTTGTTCTGGACTGGCCCCAATACCCACCGCGGCCAAAAATTGCCAGACATACATATCATCGCCGGCATTGACGGCAGCAGGGAAGATTGAGCCCAAGACAGGCTCGAGCATATCGAAGAGACGATTGTATAGCTCTGTCCACTGCTGCCATTCCTGGTCGGAAACACCGCCAGATTCTTTGACGATCTCGGCGCGAGTCAAAAGCATCGTCAACATGGCGACACCAATTTTGGTGTGCGCAACTTGCACAACATTTGTGTGATCAATCAGCAATCCGAGTAGGCCAATGATGATGTTGATCGGCGCCTCACTGACATATTGCATCAGGCATGGCATGACAGTTTGTGAGAACAAGTCGATCTCTTCGCGCACAGCTAGTGACGGTTGGGATTCTCCAGGAGCAAGACGAGCGTCTCTGATGACGTCCAGCTGGTCGAGGTGGACAACGATCATGGTCAAGATCGTTACTCGTTGCTCTTGATCGATTTGATGGAACACTCGAGGAATGGCCTTCTTGCCCTTGGCAAAAGACAGAAACGCAATGAATGGATGTGTCACCGCGGAACCAGGCACAATTGGTTCCAGGATCTTCAAATCTTGCCACAGCTTTGTGTTGAGCTCCTGCATCGTTTGCCGCCATTCAAGCTGAGCTTGGATTGAGTCGGCATCGCCCTCGGTCGGTGGAGGAGGCATCTGCCGTACGTTGTCTTCAAGACTCATCAAAGTGGAATAGACCGCTTCAATATTTTTGAGTATCGTCTTCCGATCACTTGGCGCACCCTTCTTTGCACTGGCGGGTCGTCCATCAGTGTTCTCTTGTCTTCTGATGTTCAGCAGAGGCTTTGGTGTTTTGGCATTGCTGAACGAAATCTTTCCCAGGCTTCCTTCAATAATCAATTGCTTGTTCTTTGGTTTCAGCTTAGCAGCTTCGACAGCGCGTTGAACTTGTTGTTGCATCCTCTGCATGTGGTTGTCAGCGACTATCTGTTGTTTTCGGCCACGGACACGATTTCCGGTTTGGAACAGATAAGTTTGTGCAAAATGACCCAATGGCTGAGTAGGATGCTGTCTGGGAGCGCCGCGTATCTGACTATAGACCTGATAATAGAAATCCTCGTTAAGGGTTGCTTCAGGATCGGCATCTGCGGAAGCTCCGGTTGCCGTCACCAGTTGTTGAAGTTGAATTCGTGTAATGAAATTTTTATCTTGCGGTGTCATCAAGCCATTTCCCTTGGAGAGCATGAAGATCTTATGATTACGCTTGGCTCTCTTCGCATCTTCCTCCAGATAAGTCCGTCGTTGTTCTTCGGACAAGTCCATCAACTGCTGAGGATGAGTTATAACAGGGAGACCTCCAGGTCCCATTGATGGTATTTGATCCAAACTCGGCTGCGGAGAGTGTCGAGCCCGATTAGGGTTCTGGAGAATCTGAAGAGGCTGATGTCCTGGTTGTTGAGGCTGTGATGGCATACGATTGTGGCCTCTGGGGGGACTTGACGAAGGAGGTGGCGGGGGAGGTGGTTGATGAACGGCTTCAGGTGGTGGCATCTGCGGGAACGGCTGTGGTGGTGGAGGCTGCATGTGCTGGGCCGGGAACGGGAATGGCTGATGCAAAGGAAATGGATGCTGATGCAGTTGCTGCTGCTGCTGCTGTTGTTGTGCAAGAAGTGCAGCTTCTACTTCCTCCAAACTCATCATCTTTGGGGGTTCAGCAATAGGCGCCGGGGCTGGAGCAACAGGTCGAGCCGTGCTGATACGCTCCTCTTGTGCTCGAGGCGCTGCTTGTGCTTTTGAACTCCATGCCCCTGATTTTGCCTGAATATCTGGGATATACCCTGGATCTTGATATTTCTCATAGCCCGTTCTCTTGGGTTTGGGGGCTTGGGTGGGACCAGCCGCGGGGGCCCCAGGATGCTGCAAGCTGTAACGGACATGTTCTTGCTCGAACGCATCCGACACTTGGGCAGTGTTCCCGAAAAAATCGAAATCTTTCCCGCCTGCGCCTCGGCCACTCGGCCCCTCTGCGCCGCCACCAAAGGTATCGTCGTTGAAATCGTCGCCCGTTTCTTCGAGTCGATCTCCGAGGCCATCGTAAGTATCCTCGAAATCGATTCTGGAAAATAATTAGCGAGAGTCTCAATCTTTCTGAGTGGCGACCTACATTTCCTGGTCGTCATCATGAAATGCCTGCAGTTTACGGGCTTTTGCGACCTCGTTGAAAGGGTTGCTGTGCTCAAATATTCCCTTGTTTCCTCCTCCAGGTTTGTCTCTGGGCAGAGAAGTGTCGAAGCCGAAGAACGACATCGCGCCGCGAAACACGCCCAAGTTTGAGTATTGTTGATTTTGTGCGAGAGTCTAGCTGTCTATCCCTTCTCTACCCCACTCCGACTCTGTCCTCGAGTGAATGAGCAGTAGGACATACATCCAGTACGATCAAAATTGTTCGATGACAGAAAAGCGCCCAGGCCTCCTTGACAAAAAGATGTGGAAAGTTGTAGATCCAAGACAGAGAGATGTGTGGCTCAGGATCGGATGGGTGGTGATCTAATTCGACAAACCAAAACTGAATGAGGAGTAATAAGTGGTCGAGGCCGCGACAACACGTGACTTCGAGTACGAGTACGAGGGTGCTTAGGTAACTGAGCAGGGTTACGCAGGTGGCCGCAGGTGCCACGATGTGCCTAAGGCGACGCCTGGCGAGAAGCCCCTAAAAAAAGGGTTGGAAGGCCCTACAGGGATTCCGCATACGGGTCCAGTAAACGTTTCTCAGCGCCCAAAAAGAAACTTGTTACACGTCTCCCCGGCTTGCGCGTCGCTCTCCTTTTACCTCTCATCTTCTGAAATCTTGGAATTTTGGATCCAGTCGCTCCGAACACGAAATCACATTGTGCTACCTGCTTAATCTCCTCTTCTTTTTCATTCACTCAGTCAGTGGGAGGTGGCTTTCTTTGTTCAACAATATTTCTATTGTGTCTTCGTTATCCGGACACCGAGAGGCGCAGGCCTGATGCCAACCTGTTAATACTGCCCACCACCCTTTTAGAGGTCACCACCTCATCCTTAATACACTTTATTCCTACAGCTGCCTGGAGCATTGTATCACACCGATCTGAGCCTTGTTCTTCATCGACCGCTCCGCCGGACACGTCCAACATGGCGGGTGGCTCAGGAAGGATAGTCAGGTATCTGGTGGTTGCGTTGGTCGTAAGTAAAATCCAAGAAGGCTTCAAGATATTATTCTGACTTTCTCAGTGTGTCACCATCTTTTACTTTGTTTCTACCTCCTCGTTATCTTCATACGCGCAACCTCTTGCCGAGCAAGCTGCTGGGAAATTCTCATGGGATAAGCCGAGCACTCCATCGAACAAAGACACCTCTAAGACCGATTACGATGCGATCGCTGATGCCTTCCATTCCAAACCATCCGATGCTACCAACAAGGAACCAGATACCAAACCTCTAGGATCCACGACGCCTAATATCACCCCGCTCACTCCCTCAGAGCTGTCTCCGCCCGCCCCCGGCGAACGTGTCAATGCCACCTTTGTCACGCTCGCAAGAAATACTGACATCTGGGAAATTGCTCGCTCAATAAGACAAATTGAAGACAGATTCAACAGGAACTACAACTACGACTGGGTTTTCTTGAACGACAAGCCGTTTGATGATACGTTCAAGAAAGTGACCACCTCCCTGGTCTCGGGGAAAACACACTATGGAGAGATTCCAGTCGAACACTGGTCATTCCCATCCTGGATCGACCAGAAGAAAGCAGAAGCCGTCAGAGAAGATATGCGCCGAAGAAAGATCATTTACGGCGATTCAGTCAGCTACCGACACATGTGCAGATTCGAGTCTGGCTTCTTCTTCCGTCATCCACTGCTCAAGCAATTTGAGTATTACTGGAGAGTTGAACCAAGCGTCGAACTCTACTGCGACGTACACTATGACCCATTCCGATACATGAAGGATAACAAGAAAAAGTACAGCTTTGTTCTGAGTTTGTACGAATATGTCGAGACAATTCCAACTCTGTGGGACAGCACCAAAAAGTTCATCAAAGCACATCCAGAGCACATTGCAGCAGACAACTCCATGCCCTTCCTCAGTGACGACGGTGGCGAGACCTACAACAAATGTCATTTCGTAAGTGGTGATTCCTCCATTCCGTGGTTTATATCTGACAACGTTGCAGTGGTCCAATTTTGAAATCGGCAACCTTGACTGGCTTCGGTCAAAAGCTTACATCGATTTCTTCGAATCCCTCGACAAGGACGGTGGATTTTTCTACGAGAGATGGGGTGATGCTCCAGTGCATTCGATTGCGGCTGGTCTCCTTCTCAACAAGGACGAAATCCATTTCTTCAATGACATCGCTTACTACCACATTCCTTTCACGCACTGCCCGACAGGTGAAGATCTCCGCCTCAAGTTACGTTGTCACTGCAACCCCAGCGACAACTTTGACTGGAAGGGATATTCATGTACATCACGTTTCTTCGACTTGAACAAGCTAGCCAAACCAGAAGGCTGGATGGATCAAGTCTGACTAGCCGACGCCAACAGCAGATTGAGCGTCAGTCTGACCGGAGCGATCTGGCAGTACGCATTTATCTCTTTCTTCGTCAGCCTGATCATTCTCTTGACCTTGCTGAAGATTCCGAGGACGAGACGGAGATTGCTAGCTGCTGCCGAACGATTGGCCGAATGGCATGAGAAGGGAACTCGAAACACTGATGATTAAGTCAGACAAATCGGTTTCTCCCCTGACGAAGTTGAAGCTTGTGAGAGTCATTTGGACAGTGTTCATGGCCAGGGACAAAGCCGCCTGGATTGTTTGGAGCAAGATTTTTTGCAACCAGGGTAGCCAAAGTCGGGGACCATAGAACGACTTCGACACCGAACTGTTTTTTTTCTTGGTTTGTAACAACGTTACGACAAATGGAGAGACCTAGGACAAATCATTCGTTCTTGTCCTCATTGGCACATCGGTTGGAGGAACGGACCCCCTCTACTCGGTCGACACTGACGAGCGCTAATCTCACGAACTTGCTTTGCGTTGCATTGCGTGGTATGAATTGAAATGAAGCGGCGTTTGGACAGGACAAAAAGAGAACCAAAAAAAGACTTTCTGACTAGTCAGGGCTTTTGCCCTCTCTTCCTGAGCACACCTTTGAAGCTGCCAGCCTATATTGAGGAGGATTTCTTTTACTCCATTAATGAGGCGTAATGTACAACAGGTCCGGGTATATTTTACATAGACACCATAACCTTAACACGCATGGTTTGCAAAAGCGAAGGCATGATTTATCCTTGTGAGCCTCGTCCGCCTCGGTTTGCTACTCTGTAAAGTGACGCTGTGAGAAGAAGCGACGTTGGATATCTGCCCGCGTATGACAGCCAGCCTCTTCAAGCCCAGTTCAACCCCGTGCCCAGGTTCTGACTGTTCCAGCAGGAGCAGGCAATCTTGGGACCCCACTTGTCATTGCCTGCTTCTTCAATGTCGACAAAGCATCCATACCGAGACCGAGAAAGGAAAGGAGAAGATCATTCGTTAGAACAGCCCGGTGCTCGACCTCTATAATCGACGTCGGCCTCGTACCCATTCCTTTCTGGTATCCATTCGATTGTCTTCCTATCCTACACGGCTTGCCTCGTGGTTATAACATTTTTATGAGTTGTCCCGTCCCCAGCCAAGCCTTCACGTTGAAGCAAGTATGTCGAAGGGTTGGTGTAGGTTGTATAAAGTAAGAAAAAGAGGATTTTGACGTGCGTTCGGGCTTATGCAGCCTTGGGCTTCTTCGTGCCATATTTACTTCGACTTCTAGCTCGACTCGGTACACCGCCCTATTGTGTCGTGGATAATTCACGTTAGCCAAGTCACTCTGTTGTTTCACCCCATTTTGGTTCCCGTATTTCGCAGAAACCAGGCCTCCGCTGGAGATGCTAAATGATGCAACGGTGCCTTGGAAAAAGGGGCAGCAGGACTCACCAAATCAAAAGCACCCCTGACGAGATGGTATCTCACACCGGGACAATCCTGGGACCTCCCACCGCGGACCAGAACCACACTGTGCTGTTGGACGTTGTGTCCCTCGCCGGGGATGTACGCCGACACGATCTTGCCGTTGGACAGGCGCACCTTGGCGGTCTTGCGCTGGCCCGAGTTGGGTTTCTTGGGCTTGGTGATTCCCACCTTCAGGCACACCCCCTTCATCTCGGGACGGTTCTCGGCGGCGAGGGCGGGTGAGACGGCGTGGCGCGCCTTCTTCGGTCGGCGGCCCTGGGTGCGGACCTGGTTGAGCGTCATGGGCCGCCGCGCGGTGCCGGAGAACGGCGAGGTCTGGAAGATGGGTGTGGTGGTTCCTCGGAGCAGCGTGGGAGACGAGTACCGCGTCGAGGTCTTGTTGGCGAGGGTGGTGGTGCCGCTGCGAGTCAGAGCACGGAAGGCGTGCAGCGCCCCGACGGAGGGGATCGGTGGCATCTCGAAAGGAAGTAACAAAATGAGCGCTGAGAAACAGGACAATGGAGGATGAGAAAACGTCCCGTACAGTGATTGTTGATTTTGATGTTCAGACAACGCAGTGTGGTTGAGAGCTCGAAAATTGTACTATGGAGTCACGGCACGTGATCATCTACCTGACCGACCAATGAACTGAAAAGTATGCTCAGCCTTGTAGCCTCCCTTTTTCCTCGCTGCCCCATAGCCTACCACCACAAACATTGTCTTTGTGCAACTACCTAGGTACCAATACGTTCTATGACTCTAGCTTTCTACTCTGATATATTTCAAACGTGCCTCTTATGCATACATAGGATCCCCGTCCTGGCGTGTGCTATCTCAGGCAAGGGCTATCCCCTTCTCAGAGACACCAGCCCTAGACTCTGCTATCTTGTCTACCGCTCTTGTAAGCGGTGTTTCCTGAGATCCTTCCAAAACCAAACTTCATCCACCAGCCGTCCATCCTTCGGACTATACCCGTACTCCCTGACGACACCCAGTCTCTCATACCCCAGCCTAGGGTAGACGTCTTCGGCGGCACTTCCAACCGTGGTATCGAGCATGAGATTCCACCGATCATGGGCCAAGGCCACTTCTTCCAACTTGACCATCATCCGTCTCGCGATGCCTCGTTGTCGATGTAGTGGCGAGACGAACAGTTTCTGAACGACCGCCCTGAACGGACCGGTCTGACTGAACGGCGTAGATAGAGCCACGACACCAGAAACTTCGAGTCCGTTCTTCAATAGAGGCCAGTCGCGACCTTCACTCGACCAAGGTGCCGCGACGTCTTTGTCGTTGTTGCTACTGCGATCCGAAACTTCACTGATTTGAATGATGATGTGCCTCTTTCCGGCGGTGACTTCGTCCAGTTGGCCCTGCCACCATTGACTCATGAAATCGTGGGAGAGTGGTGGGAGGAATGTGGCCAAGGTGTAGTCGTTCAGAATGCATGATGCGTGCAGGTGGACTATGCTAGATAGTATGGTTGAGATTTCTGGTGTGGTTGGGCCGATGAGGTGGATGTCCGGACTTAGATTTGTAGTTGTCGTGGACATTGTGGTGTATGAGTCTTGCCCAAACAACGAGCCCAGTCTCGATAGAGTAAACCGACAGTGGTATTTGTGAGGTTGTGAGGTGTTTCAAAAAGTGGTCATTCAGAATTCGTGGGAAACTCTCCTTCATTGGGGACGAAGAGATAGAAAAGTAATGGAACAAGGTGACCGGAAAATGAGTGAGTCACCTCTCTGATTACTTAGCGATCGAGATAATGTTGTTGCCTTCTGCTCAAATCTATACCTAGCTAATAAACTCCGACAGCAGCTATTTAACGGCGCAATCGCCATAAGGCGCGAAGTACATGTTGCCCCATAGTAGGAAAAAGGAAGGTGGTTACGGGCATATCGTTCGAATGGCGCGAGCAGTAAACGCGATTTTTGCGGAGATATTGATAAGATTCGGTTTTATATACGCGCTTCAGTCTACAGACTCAGCATCAACTTGTCAAGTTTTGTGAATCACCACAATAGGCTCTCTTCATGTTGCAGCCAACGACTACTGATATACTGAATGGTACGTTGTGTACCGTGCTGTTGTATCGATTTAATCCTGACCGGCTTCCTAGTCCATGGAGTCCTCGGTGTCCTGTGATGGAATGTCAACTTATCGTGCAAGTACTTGCTTTGGGGTTTTTATGCTGTGGATACATGGTCTTGTGGTTGTCTTATGTTGACAGCTCCTGTATCATATTTCAACGCTGCGACAGTACCCAATATAGGTGAGACATATCTTACAGCTCTACCATCACCCCTACATCCCAATCACACCGGTTCCATGAACGAGTGAGGCAGGGCGAACTTGGTCATGGCGAACGTGCTGAGCACGTTGGTCCTGAACGTCTTCTCGACAACATATATCTCCTTTTCCCTCTTTTCTTTTCGAATCAACATCCAAACCTCAAGATAGAATTGGAACGTCCAACGGTTGTAATTGTACAAAGTATTATATCAACACGGGCAATCGATGTTACCGTATTGTGATTAATTTTCAAATGCGTCATGGCTCGAAAAGGTGTCCATGACCGTATGGGAACCAACCCACCAAGGGGAGGGAGGATGTCAGTTCCCTAACAAATAGGAAATCTCACCTTGGGATCATGGAAGACCTGAACTTGCGTGTCAGTCAAAGTACGTGTACCACGCTTTGCCCAGTAGCAAGGACAATGGCCTAACCCGAAGATAGTACTCCGTACCCTTGCGATAAATGGAGCCTTGTTGTTCCGAGGATCTCTCTACTCGGATCTACGCGGAAAGCTTACATCTTTCCCAGCCCTCCAATTTCAAGCAAACCACCCCCCTGGTAAGGGAATTAAGGCTCTCGACGGGGAGCTAACTACCTGATTTTGTTGTGATCCCATGGAGTGAAGTAGTATTACTGTAAGCTGCAGATTTGATCCGCGCCCGCACAGAGAGTATGATTCAGCAATACGCTACATTCCCTTGTTTGGTAGAATCGCCCAATGTCATATTCTCGCTGATGCTCAAGATCAGCTTGTTGGAAGGATATGTTTAATCTTTTGGTGCTTTCGACATCTTCTTACGAGTGACTTTCAATGTCGTATTTCTTCATCACCGTATAACTTCGTTACCTAGCTTTTTGAAAACTTACCAATGACAACCATCCAGGCCTGGGGGAAGTAACAACGAGGCGCTCATGAGAGTGTTCCATCACTCACACAAAACATGACGACTATAGCACTGGCTTCCCAAATCATTGGTTTCATATCTTTCGGGATAACACTTGCTACATTACTAGGTTGGTCATGATTTCCCGTGCCCCTCCCCTCGCCCAACAACAAGTTTGTAACCGGTGTCAAGGCGTCTATCGCGACCTGATATCAACCATGCGTAATGCGGACACGCTCATACCGATCATGCTCGGCAACCTGCGTCAAGAGATCCAGGCGGAACAAGCCCTGCTTCGACAACGTGCCCGAGAAGGCGACCCATATTCTGTCTTTCCCAGAGGGCGAAGGACTCGCTCGAGGCGCAAGGCTCGCGAGGTAGCTGAACTCCTGGAAAGCACCCTCAACGGCATGTGGCAGCAGTTTCGCAACATAGAACGCCCCTTCCTCATCAGAAATCCGGTCCGGGCCGAAAAAGTCCAAAGAGGTGACTGGTGGGGGGAGAGTGATGTCGACGAGAAACCTTCCGCGAGACCGAGTTCGAACGAGAAACAAATGACCAATCGAATCGGTATGGCCGAGGCGGGTGTAGCTCCTGGAACGGACCGATATTACAGAATTGATTTCGTTCACCGATTCATCTGGTATGGCATAGCCACCGATTTGACCAGCACAAGTTTGAACTAATGTGACCATCATGACCAGGTGGCAAAGTCAGTCGTCCGTCGTCAATATGCTCGACCAGGTCCAGCGGCTCCAGATTCGTAGGATCGAAAGGGACGCCTTTGAAGCAGACGAATTGGTAAAACGGTGCCTAGCGATACTTGATCGACGAGGTGGCAATGGTGGGGAAAGTCGGAGACGTGGAGGAAATAGCTCCGGCAGTAGCGACGATGGACGTGGAGGGGGCGGTGGTTTCACGAGCCGTAGGGCCAGTGTAGTCTCGAGACCCGGCAGTGTGAGAGCTTCAAACCGCCGCCGAGCTGACGGAGGGGGCGGATTTCGATTTAAAGAAGTCGAAAAGAGGGAAGTGGTGAGACCCAGGCCTGGACAAGAGACGACGTCCCGAAATGCGGACACAAGCAACACGGCCCGACGAAGAAGTTCTCAACCCCGATTCGAATATGAGGTGGTCCAACCTGGAAGAATATATGTCGATGTGAAGGATGGCGGTAGACGAGATGGGGTTGAATACGTTGAGCCTATCAATTCCAACCGTGCCCGAAGAAATAGTTACGTGGAAGGTGGTGGGCGAGACTCATCCCGACTGCGAGACCTGAGTCGAGAACGAAGAAGGGATTGAGTGATAGTGATGATGAAACAGACAGAGATCATGGTCGGGCTCGAGAGAGTTTGCTTATATCTTCCTCCAAGCGAGAAACTCTTCCTCAAGATGGGCCTTGAGCTGTTGAAACTTGTTTCCGAACAACTTCCCACATCGCCAGCATTTGTACTCTTTCTTCAGGTTGCCATTCTGGTAACTCGTGTTCCGCCTCACATCGTTTTCCGCCAAGGGGAAGTCCTCGAGTGGGATGAAAAAGTCCGTGTTGAAGCTGTTGTAGTGTTTTTGATGTTTTAAACGATCAGAGTGCATGTCCCGACTGATGATGTGGACGTGGAGATGGTGCATGGAGGGATGGGCGTGTATGCCGATTTTGAACTCTTTCGCAAAGTCTCTGCCGGGAGGAAGCTCGTCGGGTATCTCGTCGCTCTCCATCGCGGCGATGCGCTCTTTACAAGATTCAGAGTAGGGGCCGAGTTGACGCGACAGTTCGGACGCCGCCAACTCCAAGGCTTCCGCAGCTTCGGTCTTGACCATCCCCAGAAACTCCAGATCGTTCAGAGCGTCTCGTGGGTGCATGTCTCTTTTGTCTGGATCCCTTGGTAGTAACAACAGATGGACCGTCGCCTTGGGGAATGCGTCACGGATCAGAACGACTCGCTCGTTGTAAGTGATGACAACATTCGGTGCGTATTTGATCGGATCCAAAATGTACACCAGCAGACCATTGCGAGGGTCGTAGGGATTTCTGCCGCTGTGCTTTCCCCCAGTAGCCTTCGACGACGGCTGCTCGGGTTTTGACCGTTTGACTCTGGGCGACATCAATTCGGAAAATGCATCACGCTTACCGATTGAAGCCTTGGCCTCAGAAGCTATCTCTTCTTCCATGGTGCCGGTTAGGAAAGCGTCGGAGTAAGTAATCGACAGGTGAAATGAGAAGATGCGCCCAGGTCACCTCTGAGGCACTGCATTTGTCGTGATAGACTTTGGTCGAAAGCAGTTAATGTGCCTGATTTGACTGTTCAATGAACTGCACCCTCCGAACAATTGAATCACATGGCATGGCTTGGCCTGCAGCTTCACGTCTGTACCAAATCTACGCCTGAAGTCGTGGGAGTGCCAAAGATCGTCAATGTTGATCAATCAAGCAGTCGGAGAGTCGCCAAAACAAGTAAACAACAAACATCACCAGGTCGAAATCTTGGCTTTGAGCCTCACTCCATCTACAACGAACAGAAATTCGGAAACAGAATGCTGGTAAAATTAACACGTAAGAGTATATAAAATTCTGTCCTGGAATAGTGCGCCTAATGTCTGCAAAGAATTGCTTCCGAGCCACTTTTCTGATGAACACAGCAAGACTCTCTCCCCCACACACCCAAGAGAATCAAATACGCATTTGGCAGCTTTCTATGACTGCCCATTCCAATAACAAAATGCCAGGTCCATTTTCCTTCGAAGTGCAAGCCTGTTCAATTCTTGATTCGCAAAAGACCTTCTTTTTTAGGCGCTCCCCAAAGTGCAAACCAAACCCAGTCAATCCGTTCAACATGGCGCCATAGAGTCACGCTCTCAACTCCGAGCTGGTGGAAAAGGCTCAGCAATATTTTCAACTTTTTTTTAATCGTCTGCATCGCCATGTTCTTCACATCACTACACATCTGCTGCAGCACCCCGCGCCATCCGACTGGTTGTCAACCTCGAACTTCTGGCCAGGTCCGTGGCCGCCGAGAGGAGGCGCGCCACCGGAGTACCCTGACATTTCGCGGTTGTATCTTCTGATTTCTCGTACGAGATCATAGAATGCATTGTCGACATTTATTCGTGATTTGGCCGATGTTTCAATGAACTTGCATCCAAATTGTTGTGCCAGTTGTGCGCCTTCTTCTCTGGATACTGCTCGTTCTCCCTCCAAATCACACTTGTTGCCCACAAGGATAATGGGAAAGTAATCTTTATCTTTGACGCGTAGAATCTGTTGTTGGAAGGTCATGATCTCTTCAAAGGACTGTCGTGACGTTATGGAATAGACGAGCAGGAAGCCTTCGCCTGTCCTCATGTACTGTTCTCTCATGGCAGAATATTCCTCTTGGCCGGCCGTGTCTAGGACATCAAGGAGGGCGACTTCGTCATCGATCATGCATTGCTTGCGGTATGAGTCTGCCGTCATGTCAGTGGATGTCGCCTTGTTCCCATAATCGCAATATGCGCACCTTCAATTGTTGGGTCATATTCATCAACAAAGTGACTTTGTATGAGTTGTATGGTTAAGCATGATTTTCCCACACCTCCCCCTCCTACTACCACCAGTTTGTATTCTCGCAGGAACTGCAGGGAAGAGGTTAGCTTAGCCATGGATTTTGAGAAGGAGGGAAGATTGAGCAGTCCAGATCACCAACCTTTGAAGCCATCGCAGGCGACTATGGTCTGAATCAAATTCAGACAAGTGCTTGTCTCGGTATGAATCACGCCTGAGACAGATAGTCCGAGAGCGTTCGGGCTTGGAAGGAGACTAGGTAGGGAAGGATCGGAGTCGCAATGAAGAAACCCTGAGCGCCCAGGACTTTTGACGAGCACTAGCAGTCTAGGGGGCGAGATAGCCGTAGGGCTGGAGATGCGATGACTAGGATGTATTTGACAGACGCAGTGGTCGCAGAAGCAGGGTCAGCGCCTTCGGTGAGTTGCGAGAGAACGAGGGTGAGAGTGAGGTGAAACTTGGGGTTCGGATGAGTTTCGAAGTGCAAAAGGTCGACGACGAGAGGGTGCTGCGACAGCTCCTGCAAGCAAAAGCACTGACTTTGCGCGATTGACGCACGGAAGGAGCAGAATCTGGGATTTGGGTCTGC
Organism: Exophiala oligosperma; assembly: GCF_000835515.1. Classification (NCBI taxonomy): domain Eukaryota; kingdom Fungi; phylum Ascomycota; class Eurotiomycetes; order Chaetothyriales; family Herpotrichiellaceae; genus Exophiala; species Exophiala oligosperma. The sequence continues at coordinate 115,293 of NW_015622826.1, forward strand.
TGGTGAAGTGTAGATTGACAGCAGCAAAGGTGTATGCGCAGGCTGAGGCGTCAGAGAGATGTCAAGGGGAAGCAGTGCACTTTGTTAGTGGTCCGGCCCCAGTCACTTCTAAAAACTGCGGAATGGCTTCTCCAGAATCCGACTTGCAAGCAAAGGTACTCGTAGATAATTGGCCAAGATGGAGGAACAGACGTTTGGACGTTGGACGTAAGACCTGGTGATTGCTGAAACGACGACGCAATGGGATCCAATGGAGAGGTTCTAGCAAGAGGGATACGGAGTAAAGAAGTTCAGACAATTCATACGGAGTAAGCGCAGGGAGGGAAATAGTAGGTACGGAGTAGTTGAGAGGGCTCACAGGGCCCTCGCTACCCTGAAAATAAACCAACAGCGAGGCTCGGAAGTGCCAGTCAAGTCACGCCAGTGAGTCCTTTTTAGATGGAGTATGTACTCCGTACTCCGCTACCTCTCGCCCTGTACTTGTACCTACGAGTACTAGACATACATGTGCAAACCGAAGAACTTGCTGGAGGGGGTGCTAACCGTGCTAGGCTCACTAGGCCTGCTCCGTGGTGCCCTGGGCCACTCCTTAGCACCCCTACCCATCCCTAACCTTGGCCCTACCTGGCCCTTCCTGACATATCCTTTACGGAGCCCAGGTCAGTTAGTGGCTTAGTGAAGCTGCCATCCATCCATCTTCCCGCTCCCCCCCTTGTTGACGGGGATTATTTCGACTCTAGTCCAGCCTTAGGTGCGCCCCCTATCCCCCATCCAGCCAAAATCCCAGGGTGCCTTGACATTTTTCCTAGCTGCTGGGCTTTTTCCCCTTCCCAAAGAATCCCTACCTTACCTTACTGTATGTACAGACATGACCAAAGTAACTCTCTTCTCTTTCGCCGTCCTCCAACACGCGTTACATACACAAACGACGGAGCTCGGTCGTGTGCCAGGCGCCACACACACACATTGTGCACTGCTCCCCCCATGTCATCGGTTGCACAACTCATCAGGAGACCACACTTTCAGATGCACCTGGACTGCTCTGGAACTTAGGGTCATCGAGCCGCCCGTCTCGATTGGGATACTCGCGGGGGGGGCAAGTCGAACGACGGATCCGAATGAGCAGCACGCTTTTTTCTTGCGAACCCGTAGACCTATCAGCACATGTACGAAGTCCTGCTAGCATAGAAATTCTCTCCATTCCTCAGTCATGACGAGGTGACTCTGCACGGCAGGCGATCTTCGAGCCCATCAAACTATTCACAGGAACAAAAAAAAGGTTCCACCGTGAGAAACCCGGGTAGGCGGTTCCATCTGATACCCGTCTGGGTGGTGTTCATAGAACTGTCTGTTAACGCCATGCCAGTCGGAGAAGTCGAGTATGGCCTTTGATTCGACACCACACGACTTGATCACGTCCGTCCTTCACGCCGGTCCTGCCTGCTCGAACCTAGTCCCGCGCTTAAAATATCTAGGTCTTGGAGCGATGGCGCGGGAAACGGGTACGAGTACAATACAAGGGACGGAGTATCGCTCGTCTACGGAGTACATATTGTAGCATTCCTCGGGGCTTCTCTTGTCATGTGCTGGAAAGAGGAAGGAAAGGGGGTTTGCACTCTGTCTTTCGCTGTCTTCCGATAAGCATCTGGAACCACGAATTATTATTGACACACGCGCTTCGACCCTTTTTCCTTCGAACCACTCTGCGAAAAAGTACTGTACAGTACTTTAAACCAGGTGTTCTGAGAAAGAGGGTGTGGTCTTATGTGCTCGCGCTGGGTTGGATCTGCAACGGGGCAACGCGTTTTGAGCATGGCGTACGAGGTTACGAATCCCGCACGGTCTCTGACGATGATCGTTGGCTTTTAGCGATATGAAGCATGAAGATCATCCCCACGAGAACAAGAAAATTACTGTAGAGAATCTTGCTGTTATCTTTATAGGGTACAGTAACTCGTACATAATGTTGTTGCGATCTTCCGTTGCTACAGTATCACGGTTGCGTGAGAGCGTCGTCATGTTTACATACTGCTCGAACTAGGGTAACATTTCTTCCAAGGTAACATTCTGGAAGTTCTTTGCCCTTGACTTGTGTGGGTAGAGTCGTAAGGGCAGTCTCCATACGGAGTACATCGGGTACTATCGGTATGGATACAAGAAGAGGTACTCCTCGTACTTACTGTACAGCAGGTGTCATCATAAAATATCAAAATAACAAAGACCTTCATCGGCCTCTCGGTCGCACAAACATGCCACGACGTTTTGTGATCTCGATATGTGAACACTTCAACCCCCTGGTCTTGACTTTAGTGCACCTCGTACTCCGTACCGTCACGACCACTTGATTTCAACCCATGCAAAGTGGCACAGCGCTATGCCTCTACAGTCGCAAGTTCGAATGGGAAAAGTTCCTGGTGGCCGATGCAGGTACCAAGGCACATGCATAATCAACAGTCTTGTAGGACCTTTCCAAATAAGGGTTTATACAGTAAAATTTTCAACAGTGTATCTTTTGTAGATGTTGGTGACAGAGAAAAAGGTACGGATGAATATACAGACTATATTCTTCATCACGCATCTTTGTCCTTTTTGGGATCCGTCTCATCGTCAGTGTCATCTTCTCCCTCCACCTGAACCCTTCGACCTTTAACTCCCTCGGCAACCTCGGCCTCCAGCGAGTCCATGTAGTCTCGGTCGATTCCGACCAAGGTCACGATGTTCCTGCCTTTGCCCCAGCGAGGATAGCTCCCTACCTTGATACCCTTCGGCTCGACTTTCGCGGCAAGGCTCGTGAGGTACTCTGCCACGGCGCTCTCGGCCAAGGGCGTGCTGAAGAGCATCCGATACGTTCCCTTTCCCTCCGGGTCTTTCAAAAGAGGCATGATCCTCGGCTTCATGCCTTCCAGCAACGCCTCAAATAGCCTGGGCACACCGGGCAAGATGTGAATGTTTCCATTGACCACGGAAATGGGGACCCACAGATCCTCCTTGACATACAAAACCTGGTCCTCTTCTGGGAGTCTTGGGTCGATGGGTAGTTGAGCCATTCTTAACTTGGCCGTCAACGCCGCCGACGGTTTATCCCAATCGAAATTCGGTTGTGACTTGTGAGGTCTTGAAAACTTCTTCATCTTGGCCACGGTCGGTTCGTGGAGTTTTAATTCGAGATTGAACGCCTTCGCTATTGACTGGTACGTTATGTCATCGTGTCTGCGGAGAGAGGGGTGACCTCTGTGTGTGAGCGATGCCCGTGTTCAGAGGTGCGGCGTGTCGTGGGAAAGACATACGTAGGACCAATGCCGCCACTCGTAACCACAAAATCATAATTCTTGGACATGCGCCTGGCGGCTTCTATTATTTCATCTTCGTCGTCCGCAATCACTTCCACTCTCTTCAATTGTATGCCCAGTGAAAAGCAAAACTTTGCAAGATACGCGCTGTTCGTGTCGACTGTCTGCGCAAACCCGGCAACATATTTCGTCAGCAAACAGCAACCACTGGAACGCTTCTCTCTCAACGACGCAGAATCCCCCATTCCGGCATTGCATTGCAGGTACTTGCCTTTCCACCCAACACCTCGTCGCCTATGATTATGCAACCCGCTGTGTGTATCATTTTCTTCTGCTGTATTGATGTGGATGATGATGTCATCTTCGAGGACAAGATCGCAGGCGATGCGGCCGCGGAACGATGCGCGTAGTTGGGTAGAGGACGAGAGAGGTGTCGTGCGAGTTGGGAGAGGCGAGAGAACATGAATGAGAGAGTGAAATGATGTGAGGAAGGAACTTTTTATACCGAACAGCGATCGACGTGGACGTTGTTTGAACGAAACGCGGAACGAACGAAGAGATGCAAATCGTAAGGGTACCTGACTCTGGTACTCCGTACTCGGTACTCGTAATGTAATCACCACCATGCCATACCATACTCCAGATGGATCCTCAGCGTACCTCGAAATGCCCCGCCAATCAAGATTTCTATCAGGCAATTCGATCTATCAAGCTGACAAGTTTAACTACGAATACCAAACAACGGACAATTCTAAAATCTTGCTTCCTTCCAATAATTCCTTATCTTTACGTTTGATTCAACATTCATTGCCTCACCGCTTCGTCTCCGAGTTGTACATAGCGGGACGAACACATATCAGGTCGATAAGGCTGAACTTCAAGGCCCTCTGTCAAGACTCGTCCACAACGACACAGCAGAGGATCCCTGGTGGTCTCTAGTACCGAGAATCTCGATTCATACCAGAATCCACACCCCGACCAAACAAGAAAGATGGTAATTCATGAACCCAATCTCCCTTCACACTCCCCGCAAGAATAGGTACCTTATTATGAGCTCTGCCCATGTTGCTCTGTGCTGCGACTTTAATTTCCAGACACACGGAAAGAAGACCTGAAGCTGATGGAACCTTCGCACAGTCCGAATCAAGACTCTACACATTCTCTCATGAGACGAAAGAACAACTCCGCAAATTCCGCCTAGGTACTTCGAGGGCAAAGACACCCATGGCCAAAATATGTAAGTCTGAGAGTTTCGCGTGCAACGTTCAATCACCTCACACCAAGTGTGTTGTAACAGATCAAATCGACATCAAGACTCAGGAGATCAAACCCTCATCAGACGAGACGTATACCGACATGCTCGAACTGGCCGACGATTTACCTGATTCATCACCGAGATATATTCTTCTAAGTTATCCTTTGACATTGGTATGTTAGGACGTATTTGACTTTCCTCTCCATTCCCTCCTTCCTACATCCTCTCCCGATCCGTACTGATGTCCAAGCACGCAGCCCTCGGGACGTCTCTCGGTACCTTATGTTTTGATATACTACCTTCCCGTCAATTGCAACCCAAACATGCGAATGAGTTACGCCGGCGCCGTCGAACTCATGCGTGGGACGGCCGAAGTCAATCGAGTCATTGAGATTTCCGACGCCGAAGATTTACAAGAGATCGAGGAGAAGTTGAAGGGTGAAGATTGAAGACTGAAGAAGCAACTTCGAGGACAAAATGAGGGGGGGGGGAAATCCAATGAGTTTTTAAAGAGTAGCAGCATCGATCGTTAGAATTGTTGTTGGGTCTGAAAGGTCCACGAGGACAGGTCCCTCCAAGTTCCAGTGCATGTATTCAAGTAGGATACCTGCTATATAGTATGGACGGAATATGATTCTGGCACATTTGTTGTGTACTTGCAGTTTTTGTAAAGAAAAAACCATTTAGAAATGTGATGTGGATCGGCAACAAGAAATGAAACCCTCATGTACACACATACACACAGACACAATGGCCGATGATATCGACACGGCATCTCTCGCTCCGCTAAATAAAATCAAGATCAGAGCAAGAAAGGATCAAAAGCAACATGTACACTGAACTTGGTTTTCCCATTTCATATCAACAATCCCTACCTGGCCACCCTAGGCACACTTAGAGCTGCGACCTCACGTGCTCATGACCTCCACCAAGCCCCGTCCTCCGGCTCGTACTCTTCCCTTGTTTATCGTACATGCCGTTCAAGAAACCGGCAAAGTAACCTTCCAGTGCTTCCACCGTGCCTTGACCCTCGACCAGGCGCACCGACACACCGACGTGTCCATCCGGGCGGACCACGACGACCGCACCCTCGGACCCTGTCAATCCGACCTTGGCGTGCGCCGAGCACTTTGCATCCAGGACGCGGATGTCCTTGCGATCGTCCGCGTAGATCCTGCCGCTGTAGTCCTGGAACATGGCCGGGAGGTCGGAAATCTCAATCTCCGAGCGCTTCGCCACGAGGGTCAACACGATCGAGAAAAACCGACTGTGCGGGTTGTCGCTGTCGTGGTGGTTGTCTCTCTGTCGCTCCTTGGATTCGTACCGTGAGTAGAAGCTGCCTGGGCTGGTCAGGCCGCTGGCAAGGTCTGATAGGGCCTTGTGTTGGCCTCGCTTGGGAGATTGAGACGCTCCAGCGTAAATGAACAGTCTGAAAGCGCCGTTGAAGGGAATTTCGTTCTCGAGATGGACGACGTTGGCGTCAACAACACGCGTGACGTTGGATGGGGGCATTATTCGTCCGGGTCGGAGTTTCGGAGAGTCCTTGATGATCAGCGGGTGTTGGAAGGAGTGCTCTGAGGAGTGGTTGAAGATATTGGGGTTGTAAGCGACACCGAAGCCTGAGGTGAATTCACAGTTCGCTTTGAACATCTCGACGAAATCGTTCTTGGTGTCGTGCTCGTCGTTGTTATGACTGTTATGGGCGCTGTCGACTTCGGTGGCAGTTGGTTGCCGCTGGGAGAAGAGAGCGGCGTATTTGTTGTCAAAGTTCAGGAGTGTCTCGGCGATGAACTTCCGTTCGACTTCGTACGTGGATAAGATGTCACGGTTTGCGAAACCAGACTCGACCAAGTGCATTTTCCATGCAAAGTTGATGGCGTCATGGAAGGCTGTGTTCATGCCCTGCCCGGCCTTTGGAGAGTGTGTGTGGCATACGTCCCCGCCCATGAAGACTCGGTGATCCAAGGTGTACTTGTCCGCAATTCCTTGGCCGATAGGGTATACAGAGTACCACTCTACTCGGTCCCAGGTGCAGTAGTATGGCTGAAAGATGCGCTTGGCAGCTGCTTGGACTTCTTCCACTGTAGCAGTCTTGCGTGGTGAAAAATCCGGATCCGTGCTGCTGGCGATTTGAATGTAAAGACGAACCATGTTGTTCTCACGCGGAATGACCATGATACTCCCGTGGTCCGAGTGAATGGTACACTTCATCTTGATATCGGGGAAGTTTGTCCGCACCACTCCGTCCATGACACCCCAGACATGCGAGATGGGATCTTTATGTCGAATTTGCACACCCAATGTTTCCCGAACAAAACTGCGGGCACCCTCGCCACTATAAAGGTATTTGGCGCGGACAGTTTCCGTCACATTGCTGTCCAGGTTCTTCAGATCGACCTCAACGGGATATTCGGGGTTGACATTGTTGGTCTCGAAGCGGGTAATTGTCCATGGTCGTTGAACATGGGTACCGTTGTTCTCAATATCTTCGATCAAAACTCGCTCGATCAGTCCCTGGTGCAGGAGTGCTGTGAAGGGGTATCTGGCGTCGAGGAAGTCGGGGCAACTTGCCCATGTACCTGTTCGCACGATTTTGCCGCCAGGTGCTGGATCCCAGAAAGCGACTTCGAAAACTCTAGCAGGGTTATGAGCCATGATTTTGCGTTTCAGGCCCATATTCTTCAAAATCTCTATCGAGCGTGGTTGAATACCATCTGCTCGTCCCGTGGCAGTAGGAACTGGCCGGTTGTCGATATGTCTGACCTTGTAACCCCATCGGGACAAAGATACTGAAAGGAGAAGACCAACAGGTCCAGCGCCTACTATGACGATATCGTACAACGGTACTTCTGGCATCTTGGTGAGCTGGGTGTAAATCAGAAAGGAAAATAAATGAGAAATGAAAGTGCCAGTTAGATCGCAGGGGAAGGCGCAGAATCAAAGAGGGCGAGGAGGTTATTGGGATCGAAGGGCGAGGAAGTTCAACAGAGGCAAGCAGTAGCAAAAATGCAAATATATATGAAAGGCCAAACGTGGATATGAAGACTTCGGATCTTAATCATGGCAGATCGCACAGGCCTCGGGGACGAGATTTCGAGGTCAGCTTCCCTAGACTAGAGCTATGATGAGAAACCGAGATGCTCTGCCGCTCCAGATACGGCTGGGGGTAAAGGGGAGAAATTCCGGCAAATGTGAGGGAGTGACTGACTCCCCACAGGATTCGGCCTAATGAGCTATGGTGCGAGCTCTGGAAAACCTCATGGCGTCAAGTAGCGCAACGCATAGTCCGTTGAGTGTAACTTGCGCATTCCGGGGGACCAGGAGGAAAACGATGATGTTGTTCGGTAGACGCCCCGCAAGTCGGTTCTCGAGGACGGCAATCGAGTTGATCACGTGGTTTCGGAGATGCTCGGCTTTAAGCTGCCTCCCAAAAATGGACTAGCTTCTGGGGCAGCTGCTCGTCTTTTTCAACTTCTAGCAAACAGATGATATTGTTTGTTATCTGGTCTCTGTCAAGTGCATGATATGCTTGACAAGGAAAAGTCCTGCACTGCAGGTTGACTGATTGTCATTCAGAGTGATGGCTTTGTTGCTGCTTGTTGTTGCATGCTGTTGGGATTATTGCTTGGGCAGGTCAGAATGGAAAGATGAGTTGGTCAAAGGCCTCCTTTTCGTCCATGGTAGGCACATCCTGTGGGTTTTCAGTATATGCAATCTGGGGTTCTTTGTGAGTTGGAGGTAAACATGTTTGTGCTCGTCCTGCCTTCAGGAGCATCAGGATGGACACAAATATGGCATTTGATGGTTGCCTTCATAAGAAGAAAATTTCCCAACCACTGTCACTGGATTCCTCCCTTCCTCATTCCCTGTTGAGCACCTTCACTTCCTCATCAGCAGCTTCGGAATCGGATAAATATATCCACCGTTACCGCTTGGCGAAATTGAAGGTCAGCACAAGGTGCTGCACATTGCCCGTGAGATTCCTCACATGCGACTTGCTTGTTCCCTGAAAACAACGCCTTTAGCCATTCTGCATGGTGTTGGATGTGTTTCATTGCTTTGTTGTGGTGTCAATAGTGCTCGTGTGCTGTCAGAATCCTTCTTCAAGACCTTTTCTTGCTCACTCCAGTGCTGGTGGTGATCTCGTCTCCTAAGCCATTTCCTTCACACAACCTATCAACCTGGGTTATCCTCATCATGTCAGAGATCAACTGCCACGGTGTCACGGCCGCCCCCATGTCATTCTCAGATGCTCATTATCGAAAAGAGATCCATGAGTTTGGTGCCTTTGACGAGGAGTCATGCCGTTCGTACGTACGAGAAGCTGGCATGAGAGCTGTCGGTGCCTATTCCTTCACTTCTGGCATGGAGGAGATATACTGCCTCATGCTTGAGCAGTGTGGACTCGATGGACTGCCTGATGCCATGAGTGTGATCCAAGACATGATGGAAGGAGACGGCGTTGCTGATGGCCTGGGTGACGATGGCGATATCTTCCGTTCCTGGCGTCACAGCTGGAGACAACGAAATGTGAGTGCATGTGTACCATGACCTGCCTGATCAGTACTGACCTGGGTGTAAGGCCAACTCAAAGAACCCCTTCATTACCAGAATTGGCACCTTCATCCTTCCAACTCCCACCCAACGACACATTCGTCGGCTGAGGGCACAGAACTTTATCCGTATCTTGGAAAGACCCAGCTTCATGGAAGGAAATAGAACACCGTTGGCACAAATCTCAGGCAACAGAGGCATACTCACAGCGTCTGTGACTGGCAGATTTGACGTCTCAAAGATTTTGGACGATGATGACCATGTTCTCCCGAAAATCACTCTTGCCCATCAAAGATGCAGAATTCTATTTGCTTCTGATGGCAACGAAGCCGCGGCCAGAATTGTTGGCAGAAGTCGCCTGAGCTTTGCAGGGACATCTAGCAGCACCACAGGGTATCCTTGGCCAGAACTTGTTGATCTCTCTGACTCGCAAGCGATGTCCGAGATTGATACCATACTCTTTCACCCCTACGATTGCCTGATTGAGGGCGAATCGTCGACCACGCCAGAGAAGAAGCCTGCTCTCCGAGATAGAAGAAGCGAGTTGTATGAGGAGGAGAATGATTTGGACTCTGAAGCAGCTTTTGTTGACGAAAACAAGCAAAGACTCCCTGTTACTGTTGATGATGTTGTATCACAAGATTTGGAGATGTTGCCAGCGACCGCGTATCAGGGCGCTTCTGCATGGAAGGGAAAGATGAAGGCTTCGGAGCCCGTTGACCTAGAGTCCTTCGACAGCGGAGGATCAAAGTCAGCAGAAGAATTGTCTCAAACAAAGGATGTCAAACCTCACGCACGATTGAGGCGTGAAAGCCAGGAACCAACCAAGCTTCAGCGTGCAAAGAACCGTGAAGCCAGGATGATTGATGGGAATATGATTCTCCCAGACCACCACGCCAATGAAGAAGTCTCACCAGAAGAGGAGCAGCCCCTTTCACCAAATGAGATCAGAGTCAAGGTCGACTTGACCGTTGAAGTGGAAACAGACGAGCAGCAGCAGATGGCCAGCAGCCGCAGTTGGTCACCTTTTGAGCACGAGAAAGACTCACCACGCCGCAGCTGGATTGCTTCCATCCGCACCACCTTGCGCCCAAACGGCGCTGCCAAGTCGTCTTCGGACGAGACGAGCCCTCCTCAGTCAAGCAAGGGCACGTCAAAGTCGTTCATCTGGTCCGACAATGGCGAAAGCCAGAATGGCACACCGTCCCCTCTCTCCCTTGGCCCATGAGGCCACCACCACCACCACAATGTCACGTGTCACGACAAGAGTTTGTTATCAAATGGCAAGGAGTTAGGGGGTTTGTTGTTTCAGGTTTACTTCTCATGTGTATCAACAGAACTATTCTTTCGCTAGACAAAAGTTGAATGTTTTTCCCAATCACCCATTCTTGTCTCTTTGTTACTTTGTGAACCGCCATACTAAAACTAGGAAGAGCATCTCCTTTCAATCAGGGGCAACTATCATCCCCAACAATTGAGGCAGAAACAGGACCATGTATTGAATGGTCGTTGTCCACCTCGTTTATCTATAGGCGTCTCTTCCTCTTTGTGTATTGGCATGGCCATCACGCGCAATGTGCGTTGATGGCTTGGTCTGTTCCAAATCTACGCCTTTATCATTTCCACTTTGTGTATGTCATCAACTAGACGGTCCCTTTGGATCCATGACAGCGTGATAGACCCATCATGACAGCGAATCCGGCCAGGAATTCATTGAACTCTGGACCAGTATGTGTACACGGTGTCGACCTGGAAGACAGTGAGACGACTAGTAAGGAGTTGAAGAGACAGTGACATTTGTACCAAACTTTTTCTCTCATTTCAGACTGGTCTCGAGATATTCAACTACTATAAACCTTTTGTCTCTTCATCCTGTGCGATTTCCATCTCCTCGGTCGCTATGCTTGTTCCATCTTATCCCAATAACAATTCTGACTCATGAAAACCTGCCGTATTGTACACCATCCAAGCCAGAGTCGTCCTCGAACTAGGATACGAGTCAATAAGGAAGCAAAAGCAATAAAAGGGAGAACAGATACTCACATCTACAAAGCCACACAGCGTGACTAGCCCTGTGTAGCACTGTACAGACTCTGCCACGAGTGGACGAATCGTTCCGTCGACTTTGCCGTTTACACCGGCATACTTCTTGAACACACCGACCATGTTCGGCCGATAGTCGGTCAGGAAGGTTCGAGCGGCGTACTGGATCTGCTCGTTCTGGGCGCCACGAGACAAGAACGTCGAAAGGAGAAGTCGAAGGGTTGAGGAGAGTAGGACGTAATAAGTACGAAGAGCCGAGACGGCTGGGTCAACAACGGTCGTGTAGGTGGTCGAATCGTCTTCATTGGGGCTGGGAATCGCAATGCCTAGATCCGGATCTGCATGGAACAACAGCGAATCTCGGACTGCAGACATAAGACCAGCGTCAAGAAGTGCGCCTGCACCTTCGCGAGTACGGGATACTTGTAGGAGAAGCAACATGCGTGCCTCAAAGATCGACAGAATATATGGACGATCTGGATAAGGCCGGGGATGATCAGTAAAGACATAAACACAGTTGGCTGGTATACAATGAAGAGACTTACGAGCTGGTTCCGTGGTCTGGAATTCCGTCGAAATATGCTTCAATGATTCAAGAAGGATCTCAAGCACATTTGCCTTGACGAACGAACTGATGATAAAGTTTGACTTTTCTGTTCGCGCAAGAGAGGCAAGCAATGCTAAAAGATTGAAAGCGTTCAAGCGGCAGGCATCAACTCCATCCTCTGCATCGTCACAGATGATTGGAATCAACCGCTGACTCGCTGAGCGAATGCAGTCCATGGAGTTTTTACGAGCCTTTGCATTGATGTCGGAATCGCCCTTATCGGTCGTAGAAATCCTCGCAAGGTATTGAGAGCAGATGCTGTAGAAGATCGTCCTGAGGCCGAAGCTTGAGTTGGTCACGGGGATGCCTTCAATGGATGCCCGGAAGAGCTGGAACAATTTCTCGGTGATGACATTATCCAACTGAGAATTTACCGGTGCTGTTTCGGAGAGTGCAAACAGTAAAGCATCAGCTGCTCTTGCTATTTCAAGAACATCTTCGGATTCGTCCGAGATAAGCACGTCAAGCTTAGGAAGCATGATTTGAAGAATGTGCAGAATGAACTGGAGTTTCGATGTGGAATCCATAGGACAGGTCTCAATGGTAGCAATGATCATATCCACATATTCGTGCAGAGCATCACTCCTGGCCTTATGTGCAACGATGGATCTATTGCGAGCTTCCAAAGTGGCAATCACATAGTCAGCTTCAGCAATGAGTTCTTGCTCGTCAATCTTGTTAGAGCCTGGTGTCTCTGATGGTTTTTGCAGTAGCATTTGGCGGTACGCCGAGAGATATTCTCGGATCAGTTTCACATCATACAAGCTTGGCGCCTGTTCGGTGGCTTCCGTCAGGTACATGTCAAAGTCGATTCCAGCGAAATTCTGGAGGCCTAGCTCAAAAGACGAAGACAAATCCAATTCGAGAAAGTCAGAAAGGGAGAAGACATCTGGATTGGAAGTTGTAGTGCCATCCATGTCGCTTGTTTTGCCCTGGAGGGTGGAAAGAGCGTGGTGGAGCGTAGTGGTAAGGCCATCTTTCGCAGCAGCTCTCAATTCCGTAGCTGTATAATTGAATAAAGAAGCTCGGAATGCTAGAAACTCTGCAAGAGCTTCAGAAGAGGTGCTGTACCAGAAGGACTCGTGGAAAATGGGGTTACCATCCCATAGTGTCTGCTGATACACAAGTGGTAGGCGCAAATACTGCGTTGGAAGAAACTGGAGTCGACGCAGTTGACCGATCACAATGTTTTGGGTAGCTTCAGAGGACCAGAGATGTCTCAGCACCTTCATTGCTGCTGCCTTGATATGGATCAGCCAGGAGACCATAACCCCATCTTCGACGTCAGGGTAGTTTTCGACTAAATCAATGACGGTGTTGAAGACAGAGGTGCCAGCGTCAATGGTGGACGAAATTGTTAATCGTTCCTTGAGTCTGTCGAACCCAAGAAGAAGATGCGCAAGGTTTGGCAGGTTAGGTTGGGTCTCCAGACAGGCATTGAAGAAAGCCAGCACACCGTCTTTGGTCAGGTAACTGACGGATTCAAAGCCCTCTTCGAGCTCTCTAATATCGAAGAGCAACCGTGAAGTTAAGCTTCTAGTAACAGGCTCCAATTCAAAGCTGGCATTTGGGCCGAGCATGTCGATAATGCGTCTTGTGCGTCCGCTCACAGAATCTGTGGTTAGAAAGTGATTGTTAAGTTTGGGTGAGCTAGAAAGCTTCTGTAGGAGTGCGAGAGCACGTAAGGCCAGTCCGGCTTGTTCCGTCGCCGCGAATTGACAGAGATTGAGGACAACTTCTGGATGAGAAGCGAGACTGTCTTCAATAGAGCCGACGCTCAATCGTGCAAGCAATCCGTCCTGACCGAGTCGAGATTGGACCATTGGTCGGATGATATCGAAATAAGTTGGTTGCAGGTCCAAAATACGGTTGAGAATATCAATCGAGCGCTGTAAGCTCAAGAGAAGAGGCGAGTCCGGGAGAGCAGCCTCAATGGCATCTAAGGGTACCCGTAATGACTCCATCAATACTTTGTTCATATCTGCGCTCAAAATCCATTGCATCAATCTCGCAAAGGGACTGCGTTGCGCATACACCGCTGCCACTGGGGCATCTTGGAAAGCATCACGTTGTGGATCTGCCCGGTCCATCATGACAACGAAGTCCTCGTTGAAACCCTCAAGCCCTGCCGCCACAAACTCCAGGCAGTGAAAGGAAGCTATCGACCGCTGCACATCATCGGTGATTTCCGGAAGCCGCCTAATAAACAGCTGGCCACAGATGAGGTCAATGTATGGATCGATTCCAGGGGTCCTGTAGGAAGCGCCAAGATCTGCAGGAAATGGTAGCATATCTCCTCCTAAACTTGTCGAAGGGAGAGTCGCGACTAGGTCACGTAACAAGATCACGAAGGAGTCATACTGGTCAAATGAGACTGCAATGGCACTGAGGTTGGCTTGCAGGTCGGCAGACGTCGGTTTGAATGGTTGACTTGTCTTATTCGCCGCCGAACGAATCATCTCTTGGCCATTTGCAGCCCAGTTATCCAGTATCTGCCACATGGCAGTTGCGGTCTGGACAGACTTGTCCGTGAGTAACGAGTCCAATGCAGCAAAGATACTAGCCCGAAGGTAGGTTGGGACTGGTCCAGAGCTTAGCAGCAATAGTGCTTGTGGAAAGGAGGGAAAGGTTGTTTCCAAGATGTAATGCCGAGTGCCACTGGGCTGTCGACTTAGATGAGCCAATAGGCGAAGATAGCAAGATAGCATAACCGGACTTTCGAGCTCGTTTAAGTCTGTGGGCAAGACTTTGCGCATATTAGGGAGTTGGGATGATGTTGCACGTTCATGGACTTTGTGTGCGTACAACTCGAGCTCGGCAAAGATCTGTTGGTAGTTCATTGATGGATTTCGCCTACCTCTAGTGGTGGTAGGCAAAGATTCATCCAACAAGAACTTATGAGCTGCTTCAGCGCACTCCTGGTTCTCCGCTATAGAGCATAGAAGTTCACAAAACGCACTGACTCGTGGGACGGTCTGCCGCCTGGATGCCCACTGAAGGAATCCGTAAAGATTGCTGTCAGGATCTTCCCACCACTGTTCGGCAGCCTCCGGTCTACCTTCGAACGCGAAGGAGACGAGAATCAGGAAACATTCAAGGTGTAGTTTGCTGGGAGTTCCTCCTCGATGCTCGGGTGGCAGTCCCTCTTGCATTGCAATCAGCTGATTTAGACGTTGATCATCTTCTTCAGTCCTTAACTTCCGAATAGAGTCGGGCATATTTGAGATGAACGACTCGACGAAACTCTCCAATGATTCCATATACTGTAGTCGGAAGTAAGAAGACGTCTGATCACCATTCTCAAGTACAACGTTTGAACCCTCGCTAAGAAGTAAACCCACTAGCTCCTGTCGTGCGGGATGTCGCCAAACATCTGAGTTGGTGGTAGTGCAGATCGACAGCATTAATTCAAGGGCATCTTCATTCAAAGCGGCAGTGACAGCCGAAGCTCTCCTTTCGCTTCCAGCATCTGGATCTGTGACGTCGCGAAATTGCCCACTATACTCAACTGTCCACCACAAGCTGAGAATGGCGTGGAAGGGGCGCACCGATGCTGAAGCGGCCTCGTTTGGTAAGGGCCCCAAGACAGCATCTAGAGAATTGGTGCTTTCCTGAGATAGATGGCTACCCGGTGACGCACACTGTCTGAAAGCGGCAGAGAAAGCCGGAAGATAGTGGAGCAGATTAAACTCGATGCGACCCCAGCGCTTCACAACAGCGTGCAACTTCCGTAGATCTTCCTGGTTGGTGTAATCTCCTTGAAATAAATAGGCTAGAATACAGGCCAGAGCCTCGTGCTGTTTGAAAAGGCTGTCCTTCTGAAATTCTAAGGTCGCATAGAATTCGGGACCGCGAGGCCCACCTAGCAGCGCCTTACTCTGAAGCGCGTCTGCGACTTTGGCTTGGAATTTTTCGAGATCCTCCAGTGTATTCAGGCATTTTCTGGCAAATAGCGACCCGTTGTTGGTCACTCCCGAATCGATTTCCAGCACTCTTGCAACAACGGACTCAAAGATTTGTCGAACCCCAGCCTCAGATTCCAATTCCAGCGACTGTTGGAGTGTGATTCGCAAAGATTGGAGAAGTAGATCGCGTCGATTGTGGTAGCTGCTGACAACATCTGTCACGAGAGACTCGTCCCCGGATGTAGGATCTGCTTGTACTTCTATCAGGAGACGGCCGGCTTCGATCTCATCAAGGTCAAGGCTGGTTGCTATGGCTCGACTGATGTGCTTGAATTCGTCGTTCACACTGAATTGTTGCTCGCCGACTGTGAGCTTGCCTGCCCATGTAGGTTAGTATGCTGTTGCAGCGTAACCCAGAATGTTGCACATACCGCTGCTATAGGCTTCTCTATCGCATGCTGAAGGCACTGCCTTGTCAAGAAGCCTTCTGAAGTCCTGGATGCTATCCTCCAACTCCTGCCACAACCGATCGATATTGGCAAGGCGCGTCTCTGCGAAGGCGAGCAAGTCGGCATGCAAGCCTTGTAAGCGCAAAAGACTCTCCATTGTTTGCAGTCTATGAGAGAGCCTTCAACGAAAGCGACAACGCGTGGAAGCTGGCAACGTCGCGTCTCAAGGCATCATGGTCCATGGACTTTTGTCTCCAAAAATTGATGCCGCAGTCAAGGCGAGTTTCCTGAAATGGGTTAGCGTAGTTTGGCGTGCCAAGCATATGTTCTTGCTCTTTGGTCAGGCCAATGTACGGAGTAACTGAACACCCCATACATTGTTTCTCTCCCTGACAGGCTTTATGGCGTCTTTCCGTTTGACTATACCAGTCGGTCTTCAAAAATCAGATACCCTGGTCAGCGAAACCCCATAAATCTGCGCCTGAACGAAAAATGTTCCTTGATAGGGAGTATTTATTGACCGTCCGAGGCTGGAGAGATGGCGGAGGTCAAACTTATCGTGGCAGCCATTGGTAAGCATGGGCTTTGACCAGCATATCCGTATCTCAGCCTTGTCAACTAACTACGACGACCAGGAAAGCTAGAGGCTGATACACAACGTGTCCGAACCGAAGGTCTTGAAGGTTTGTTAGTTCTCGCAGTTGCTTGCTTTAATTGACTTGGTTTGCAGCTTTGAAAAGCGCACTCTGCCAAGGCAGGACCACATCTCGAATGTAGGTGCGAGACTTGAGCTGAGATCTCATAAGCTGACTTGTCCCACAAGCAACGTCCTAGAAGATGATGTCTTCCACAAGATCTTTGAATTGCTTTACACCATCATTGCCAGAGAGAAGTCAGCTTTCACCCGTGCTGTCAAGCCAACGACGAAGAATAATGCTGCATCTCGTCTCGAAGTCGCTGCAGCAGCCTTTAGACTCGTTGTGGAGGCAGGATCTTCTAACGTGTCTTTCAAAACTGCACTGTCCGTTCTAGACCATGTTGTTGACACTTTGCCTTTGTCAGATGGGTCCTTCTGCAAGCCCCTCAAGACCGACTATCTCAAGGCCTTCCGTTCCATCTTGGAATATTCTCCCCATGCAGAGCATATGCGTCCTAAAAACTGGCAAGGCTATGTTGACTTCGTTCTGGAGGCATTGTCCTTAGGTCTTGAGGATGACCAAGTAGATGATGATCTTGTGACTAGCCGAGAGACTAGTATGGCCTCTCGATCCGGCTTGCAATTATCCATACGCCACAGTCAACGGAGTAGGAGGACCCTTGGAAAAGACATTGCTTCATACGTTGAAGATCTCGCTGTCGCCTTGAAAGGTCTTACATCTGTGACAAATGCACCAGTCCCAACACGCTCTGCAGCCATCGCCGAGGTACTGATCTCTCTTTTGAACTCGACTACCCGGGGACAAGAGCCTTTATTTGAGATCTTGAACAACATTATCTTTGTTTCATTGACAGAGAATGTCGCCTTGATACGGTCAATGCTAATGGAGCTCATTCCGATCATACGGAGGCTTTGGGTC
This sequence comes from Exophiala oligosperma, assembly GCF_000835515.1. NCBI lineage: Eukaryota > Fungi > Ascomycota > Eurotiomycetes > Chaetothyriales > Herpotrichiellaceae > Exophiala > Exophiala oligosperma. The sequence continues at coordinate 132,973 of NW_015622826.1, forward strand.
AGCAAGTCAAGTCTGCTGCGGGAACAAATGCTCATCACGCTATTCACATGTCGGTACTTCTTTCTCTCCACAAGCGAGCCGTGGCCACACGTTGGTGTTGATCGTATTGAAGCTCTCATGCGAACCATTCTGTCCGAGTATCATCATCGCAACGAGAGAGAAATCCTACACTTTGACGATATGCGCCCTGACGCCGAGGGAAGTGATCAGCCGCTGCGACTCAGACAATTCCTACCATTGAGAGAATCATCTCGAGCTTTGTCATGCTTTATGACCCTCTCAGTCGTTTCATGTCTTATTTTGGGATTAGTCGCCTCTGGTAAATCGATGCGACCTGAGCAGTATTCTGAAGACACATCTCGGAAACGGCAGAAGACCCAAAGCCCTTTCGACGAAGTTTTACAAAGCGCTGCAGTTAGTCCAGGTCAGGAGAGGCTGGTTAGCTTGCAGATCTTACTTTTCCTCCTTGATCAACCACACACACTCGATGAGAAGCTCTTTGTCGGAGTTTCCAAATTGATACCGGCGTTGACTCACGAAGATGGCAATGTACAAACCTGGACGTTTCTGATTTTCTCACGAGTATTAGTCTCTCCACAGTCCACTACAAGTTCGTCAATCGACTGGTTGCGGGTTTATGAGGCTGCGCAGGGAGCATTGTCTATCCCAGCGGCAGCTCGAGCAGCCTGCCAACTTCTCAATGTCATTTTGGAGACGGAGGTTCTTGGCTCTGCACTGACGGGAGCATCTCTCCACAATGCTGTGTTCGGAGGATCTAACAATGGACCCTGTTTATTCACCGATACCGCCTTGACCCTCTTGACTACTGCTCTTGGATCTGGTTTATTTGAGACTGGGAAGCTCTTTGAAGACTTCTGTCTGAAAACCCTGAGTTGGTTGACCGCCAGGTGGACTCTTCCTCCTACACTTGATCGCCTGTCCAACTCGCAAATTGCGTTTCATGGCCGACCCTCTCTCTTGTACCTGCTTTTGACGTCTATGTGTGGCTCTTATGATAGACCCTTGCCTCGAGAGGACTGGTCACCTTCGCACCCGTTGTGGCGAGCATCATTGATTCCATTTGATGATCTTGACTTTCTGCGTTACCTTCTCTGTCTCCCTCCACATGAGCCCAAAGGTGCTCAAACCCTGGGACATGGAAGTCCTCAGATTGACTCCGTTACAGCTTCCCACACCACAAAGGCTGTTATCGACTTTCTGAACGGCCGATTATCCGACTTTATGTGTTCATGGGAAAGTATACGATCTGAGCGAGGTTTCAATATCACAAGTGATATTGCAACAATACTGGCCGTGGCATCTACCGTAGCCACCGGTGTTTGGACCAAAACCGGCAAGCATTCTCAAAGTGCTCAGCAAGATCCGTCCCACGCCAAAAGCCGTGACACGATTGAGGCTTTTACCAGAGACCAGAGTGAAGACATGCGCAGACTAGTGACCGGACGTTTCTGCGAGTCGACCTTGCAGATATACGATAAAATTGTCCAGAGCGATGATGAAGCCGCTCCTGAGGCATACCAACCGGTGATAGAGTTAGCATTGAGACTCACAAGCTTGGTCACCGACCAGGATACGACAAGCTCAGATTCAAAAAACCTATCTGATTTTGAAATCATGGATATAGACACATGGGATTCCCAATCTAGCCAGCGAGGCCAACATAATGTCTCAAGTGCCATGAGGATTGATCTGCCGCTTTGTAGCGACACATCATCGCTCCTGACAAGAAATAAGGTGGAGCTTATCACCGCACTACAGGTAATCAAGTCAAGTCGTTCTCTCGACCCCGAGACCGCTTCTGTGGTTGTTGATCAGATTCTGTCTTTGGATCCAGATTCGTTACTCGCTGCCCGTGGCGCTGTCAAGGATTTTTTCGGCCTAAACCCTGGTGTCACTCGTATTGACGCTCATCGACTCCTTGGTGACCTCGCCAAAAGGTACATGCAAGACTACCGATTCGAAAGGTGTGAAGCTGCCTTATGCTTCTGTCTCTCTACTATGCAGAGTCTTTCAAGATTATGGACAACTCGGGAGGAGACTGACGATCTACGTGAAACTGCACTCGATATTTACGACTGGTTTCTGAACACCGCTCTTGGGAAGCAAATTGCTAGTCGCAGAGTGCTCCTACACATCACAAACTTGCTAGACTCGCTTATGAGACAGAATGCATCCTTCGATGAAGAAGAGCTCCCTTCTCCCAGAACTAGCCTACTCCATATTTTGAAGGCTGGTAATGTCACGACGAAATACGGGTTAGGCAAGAAATTAACCCGCATATTTGAGAAATATGTTTTGAGTCAACATGAGGCTATTTTCGACGATATCGTTGAAAATCTGCCCTCTGACCCGGATAACAAGGAAGGTATTGCCGTTCGGCTCCATGTCATAGCACAACTTGGTGCTCATTGGCATACTGTACTGCGACAAGCCACTTACCATACCTTTGAGACGGTCGCAAATGTACCATCGACAATGCCAATGGCCACAGCTTGCATTGCAGAGATGTGTACGACACTTGGCCTGAAATCACCCCGGGTTTTATTTGGGCTTTTTGCTCCACAGATATTCTACACTTGGCTGAGTAGAGGCTCTCTGGCACAAATTCCTTACCTTGCTTTCAGCTACATTTCTCTTAAGGAGCTTGCGTTGGACAATATCGCAGAACTCGTTGGTCAGATTGCACTCCGAGGCTCGAGCCATGCGGAAGAGCTTGCGGTTCTTGTCGAACAAGAGTGGTTGTCCCTTCTGTCCGATCATTTTCCGTATGCTGAAGCCTATACCCTTGCGTCTGAAACCAGTGTACCGAAACAAGAGCGCATCTACGATGGATCAGAGAAACTGATACGTAAACAACTTGGATCTGAATCTTATTTGAGGCTGTTACGTTACAATCTTCCCGAGATTGTCGCTCGTCTGGTAATAACGCTGCAAGATGACCGCGCAATTGACAAATCTTTCGAGAAGAATGACGAAACATCTGCTCTTTGTGCATGGCAAGAAATGGCCTCCATGTCAGATTCAAACACACAGATTCCACTTTCTCAGCAGCCTTCTTTCAGAGCCCGATGTTTGTTAGACGAACTCAATTACTTATACCAACGACTTGATATTCAGTCTACCGACGTCTGGACCTCCGCCTTGTTGATTCATGTCTATAGACAGCTGCTCGAGAGAATATATCCAGCACTGGGCTCGTTGCATGTTTGTAGCATCATTCGGAAGATTCGTATTGCAGTCAGCCTTGCAGGCCCAGTTGCCCTGGAAGGCTATCCACTGGAAATGATTTTGCACAATCTGCGACCATATCTTACGATGTTTGAGTGTGCCGAGGACACAATGGCGATTTACCAGTATTTGTTAAAAGCTGGGAAGGCCTATCTCAACAAAAATCCATCCTTCATTGCTGGCTTAGGTGTAGCAATCTTCACTTCTCTTATTGGCTTCATGGGTTCCTCTCAAGATAGCACGACCCAGGAAATTCATTTCGTTTCGACAATGAACAAGGCGCAGGCCTTTCGAAGCTACCTTGGTGATTATCTCGACTCTATGAGTCTCGCAGAGGGAACTGAAAAGGCGAGGTCGACCTTCCAGTCTCTTGTGCAACACGCCAAAGCCATAACATCCTCAGGGAACAGCTCAAAAAGTTCAAGCGAAGGAAGCCTGCTGCAAGTTCTTCTCGCTGATAGAGCCTCAGAGGAACCTTTACTTACAAATATCCACTTTGACATCGCTATTGGTATTCTGTGTCAGCATTTCCAGCCTGCAACCAGCCGTTCGGATGATATTCTTGAAGATGATCTCCAAGCAGCGCAGTTCTCTCCTATCTTAGGCACAATCGTCAAAAGGATCAACTTGAACCAGCCATTCCGCATATGGACTGCAGAAATAATTGGCCGGGGGCATATCATGCGCGGCTTGCGCTTTAATGCTAGAAGGGAAAAATCGATCGAATATCCTTCAGACGTAACCCAAGTTGAGCCGGATCAGGACGCCATACATTCTTATACCAGTATTGTTGAGTTTCTTTTAGATCTCATATGGGGCTCCGACTTTACTGCCTCAGCCTATGCCGAAAAAACTCTGCAACTGATATTCAGTGGCATGCCCGATAGATCTCAAGATGATGTGCTCCAACAAAAAGTCGAAAGGGATTTGATTCATCAGCTGAAGTACAAGCATTTCCCATGTCCTGCGATCCCTCTCCCACAACCAAGTATCCTGACTGCGGAAAGACTGCCCTCCTCCACCCACGAGAATGGGAGTTGGGCTAGTGATATCGTGGCTGAAATCAGTGACTCTGCAGCTCACGATCCAGTTTTGAGCTTTCTCAAGCCCATTGCGCTTGCACTCTCGGGTTCCGCGGACATCTTACTACCATTTGCCGCGCACCTGGTTCTTCTCCGAGAGATAAATGCGCAGCAGACATTCAAAGACAAATTATCCCACGGGTTCACAAGTGTTTTCCATTCGGGCTCACGATCGCCCGAAAAGCCACGTCGACTAGCTTTGCAAACTCTCTTATACCTGCAAAGATGCCGATTTCCAAATGAGACCAATATTACTGCGCGGAATTCTTGGCTCGATATTGACTTGGGTGATGCTGCCATTGCTGCGGCCGAATGCCGAATGTGGCATGAAGCACTCTTGTTGTTAGAACTGCAGCACTCGTATGCCGGGCTACAATCTGGCCGCTCGTCCCGAAGGTCATTTGCAAGCGCCAAAAGCGTCCCTGGAGAAGTGGTTGCGAAAGTTTATGAAAATGTTGACGACCCTGACTTCTTCTATGGTAAAAAACAAGAATTCGACCTTGCTGAAGTCGTCAGCAAAATGACACATGAAGGCGCAAGCCAAACATCGCTTTCTCTGCACAGCGCAATGCTTGACACGCGGTTGAGAATGGGCGACCAGGGGCAGTCTTTTGCTTCCATTGCACAAGTTACTGCATCCTCGTTGAGTGCCGCAAACATGCAAGGTATTTCTGAAGCTGTAAGACAATACTACGAAGATTCTGGCAACAACACGGAGCTTGCTATGGGACTGCTGCCCAACAGTGACTGGGACGTCCAGCCCATGAATCGATCAATCACATACTCCAAGGACATGTCCACCTGGCTACAAGATCTCTATCACACGACCAAGAAGCAGGATTTGATCGATAAATTAGATCAATCCTTACTTTTACTCATTGATGACATGGAAGCCAGCGTTTCCGGCAATGCTCAGACCAGCGATATCTTGACACATTTGGCCATACGTGGAGAAATCAAGCAGATCATGTTGGCAAAAAGTCCGGAAGACTTGGAAGTTGTGTGGGCGAGAATTGAGGCAAGGGATGAGCGGGTCAAGCTAGTCGAGTAAGTTATCATACTCATGTTCTAGCACACTCGTACTAATTTGAGTATTCAGGTTCGAAAGACTGTCTCCAATACTTGATGGAAGAGAATCATCATTTGCTGCCATGCGGCGGAACGTCAATCTGCAAGCCGCTTTCTCCTTGAGTCCAAACCAAGCCCTCCGCAATGAGGTTCGGGCAGCCAGACACTCACTTGAGCTAGCATCCAAGTTTGATGTGCCACAATTCTGTCTAAATCGAACTTTGTACTTGTCAGAACTCAATCAGGTAGCCAATCAATCGGGATTGGAGGTAGATGTTGCCGTCCGATACGACCTTGCAAGAACATTGTGGTCCCAGGATGAAACAGCTGTTTCGATTGGCATCTTGCAAAAGTTGAAGGAGCGCGATGATACGGCCAAACAAGCCATTCCGGTCACGAGAGCAGCCATCTTGACTGAACTTGGTCACAGGATCGCCGAGGCTCGCCTCGAGAAGCCAGATGAAATTATTTCCCGATACCTTATACCTTCGTTTGAGGAGATACGCGGCCACGAGAACGGATCAGAGGCTGGCAGGGTTTACCACAACTTTGCAAGTTTCTGTGACACGCAACTTCAAGACACTGACAATCTGGACGACTTTACCAGAATCAGCAAGATCAGAGATCGCAAAGACCAGGAGGTCCGAGAACTTGAACAAATGTACAAGAGCAGCCGTGATGATCGACAAAAGAAACAATTGAAGATACACCTGGACAGAGCACGAACGTGGTTCAAGATTGATGATGAGGAATGGAAACGCGTGCGGAGCAATCGAGAAGAACTCATACTAAATTGCCTGGAGAACTACCTTCTTTCGATGAAGGCATCTGATGACTACCCGAACGATACTCTTCGACTTCTGGCTTTGTGGCTCAATCAAGCGGAAAGTCGAGAAGCGAATAAGGTGGTTGGCAAACATTTACCTGGTGTGCCTACTATTAGATTCGCCCCCCTGGTCAATCAGCTTTCGTCGCGCTTGCTCGACATCAAAGATGATTTCCAAAAAAACCTTATGGATCTGATGTTTCGAATCTGCTCTGACCACCCCTACCACAGCCTCTATCAACTTTTTGCTGCGAGTAAGAGCAAGGCACTGAAACAAGATGAGGTTGCTGTCTCTCGCAACCATGCCGCCATCAGACTGTCTGAAATAGTCAACAAGAAGAGTGTCTCAGCTGCAATCTGGGTGGCGCTCCACAACTCTTGCATCCAATTCCACCGAGTTGCTTCGGAGAGCCTTTCAGAGAAGGAGAAACGACAGGGCTCGAAAATTCAACTACGGAAACTGCAATCTGGTCAGAAACTTGAGAACGTCTTATCCGAGGCTCACACTAGGATCGCTCCGCCAACCTTGAATATCCCTCTCCGGCCTGATCACGACTATTCGAGTGTGCCTACATTTGTAAAGTTCGACCCAATGATTTCTATCGCTGGTGGGTTGTCGAATCCCAAGATCGTCACCATGACTGCTTCCGATGGGCAGCGATACAAGATGCTTCTCAAAAGCGGAAATGATGATTTACGTCAAGATGCGATCATGGAACAAGTCTTTCAACAAGTTTCGGATCTTCTCAAAGACCACCGTGCCACTCGACAGCGGAATTTGGACATTCGAACATACAAAGTCATTCCCTTGACAACGAATTCGGGTATCATTGAGTTCGTCAAAGACACTCTCCCACTGCATGACTACCTTCTACCAGCCCATGAACGCTTCTTCCCGAAGGACTACAAGCCCAACAAATGCAGGAAAGAGATTGCGGAAGTTCAGACGAAAGGTCTGGAGCAACGTCTCCGTACCTACCGAACTGTCACGGCCAACTTTCATCCAGTCATGCGCTTCTTCTTCATGGAGAGATTCCCCGATCCCGACGATTGGTTCTACAAGAGATTGAACTACAGCCGCTCCATGGCCGCGGTCAGCATCCTCGGTCATGTTCTGGGGCTTGGTGATCGACACGGCCACAATATCCTCCTCGACGAGAACTCGGGTGAAGTGGTCCACATCGATTTGGGCGTGGCGTTTGAAGCGGGTCGAGTCTTGCCGATTCCAGAAGTCGTGCCCTTCCGTTTGACACGAGACCTGGTCGACGGTATGGGTCTGACCGGCGTCGAGGGTGTTTTTCGGCGGTGCTGCAATTTCACGCTCGAAGCGTTGCGTGTGGACCAAGAATCCATCATGACCATCTTGGATGTGCTCAGGTACGATCCCTTGCACACGTGGTCCATCTCGCCCTTGCGACTACAGAGGATGCAAGAAAACAACGAACAAGCCGAAGCCACCGCAGCAGGTGCCGGCGCTGGTGCCTCTGTTGCCGCCGGTGTCGATGGTGGTGGCGGTGGTATGTTGCCACATGATTTGGCGAGTCGAAGAGAAGCCAATGAGCCTAGCGAGGCAGACCGTGCCTTGACCATCGTCGCGAAGAAACTGGGCAAAGCGTTGAGCGTGGAGGCCACCGTGAATGAACTGATCCGACAAGCGACGGATGAAAGAAACCTTGCAGCGTTGTTTTGTGGATGGGCGGCTTATGCGTAGTGCGTGACCGATGAAGATTTCAAGATGAGAAGAAATGTTGAATATGCAATCGAAAATGCAGAAGAGACTGTCAAGTTGAATTGGGGGTTTTCGGGGCCTTCAAGAGGTAGACAAAATAAAATTGATGTGTTTCGACCCTCTCTGGGTTTTTCTTTTATTTCCATCATGACACGGGAAGTGGTAACCAGAAATCGGTACAAATGATTATTTATTGTACAGGCGTCGCCACCTCTGTTCTTTTTTCTTGTCTGATATTACAAGACATATCATAAACCGTGATGGTATAATGTACATGATGTACTTTCCGCCCGGCCAACACTGATGTCCGAAAGACCACATCGTTACACCCAAAGTTGTCTAGACGATCGCCAGATATTTTTTTTTGTGGAATAGCCGTGCTCATGTAACAAATCAGAAGGCCACTTGAATCTCACCCAATCAACTCGGCTCAAACCTCCCAACCGTCCTGTGACAACTTGTACGTCAACGGGCTCGTCGATTTCTTATCGGCCAGCCATGGTGCCGCCTTGTTTGTTCCGCTTCCGTTTGCAGGACTGCCACCGAAAGTCTTGGCGTATCCCAGGTTCCACCGGTCCTCTACCTCCATCAACATTGCCCTCTGGGGCTGAGCGTGAGGTGGGATGGGGACTTTTGGTTTGGGACGACGTCCACGTGGAGCTTTGGGAAGTTTTGTTGGTGATGTTGTCGCCCCGCCGGCACTATCGTTGTCGTTTTCTTTTCCGCCTTCATTCGACAACCCCGAATCGGCCTTCTCGGCATCCTTGATGATACTCTTCAATTCCTTGTCATCGCTCGTGATCTGAGCGCGGATATAGCCTACATCGACACCGTCGACACCGTTCAACGTCGACATGACACTCGCCCTGGGAGTATAGGTGTACTTGTCCAGATCGATGGGTCCGGTCTTGGGCTGTATCGCGGGATCGAGAAACGCTTCACTCCCTTTCGCCAAGAGTTGATTGACGTCCAGACTCTCGCCGTGTGGGATATTTTCGGGGTGGCTGGGCGTGACGCAGTCCATGTCGACTTCCTTGCGGAGGACGTGGTCGATGTCGACGGCCGAAAAGAACGCACACGACTGGGGCAAGTCTTCTATGCCCATCTGTTGGCTGAACATGGCTCTCGTCCAGAGATTGCTGATCTGAAGGGCCAAGGCGGCTTTGTATCTGTCTTCACGCTTGACTAGGTACCGAATCTCGTCGTGTACGGTGATGGCGAGGCGAGCGTCGAGGTTGAAGCGTCGGATGAGGTGATCCATACTGATGATCAGGAGATGCAGGTAGTCAACTCCAGAGGATTGAATGGCCCAATTGATCCGCGACGTCATGAACGAGCCTTGGTTGATGAAACGGCGCATCAAGGCTTCAGTGATGCCGGCGCCGAGGACCGGAGTGCGAGGACGTTCTTGTTCCGCAAACTCTTCGAGGCGGTTGAAGACGAATGACTCGGTTCCGCCTCGCCAGAACGAGCCCGCCCCGAATGCTTTCCGACGAGTCCGTGTTCCTTTCGTCTCCTTGTAGAGTCGTGAGGCGATCTCGTTGGTTTCCTTTTCAGAGAGGAGAGGATTGAATTGGCGCAGCAATTGTGCCGCGAATCTGAGACCTGCACCGTAAATGCGGCCGTAGTTGAAGACCTTGGCATCGTTGCGGGAGATTCCTAGAATCTTTGCCGTCTTCGAGTGCAGATCAGTGCCGGCGGCCTTGGTCCCCTCGAGGGTCATGAAGCCTATCGCGTTGCCACCGTGTAATTGGAATTGCGCATCACCGACGAGTGAAGCAATCCAAAGTTCTTGGCTATCAACGTCGGCACCGACGAAGCAATATCCCGGTGGAGCTTTGATCATAGCTTTCAGCTCAGAGCCTACGCGATTGGCTTTGGCGTTCGAAGCCGTGAGCCAGGTGTTTTCCACAGCACGACGGGTGATAGTTCCCATCGGTATGATCTGAGGAAGGATGAACCCTTGATTCGTTTTGCCAGCCAGAGAAGGATCTCGATCTGCCTCTCTGACGACCATCTGAGATGTGATTCTATCCCGAGCTGAGATCCAGTATGAACACGATGCGTTCATTTCCAGAGCCTCTTTCGCTAGCCCAAATTGTGAAGATAGTGTCCCTGCTTCAAAATACTGCAGGTATCCTTTAGCCAAAGGTGTGACACACCGAGCTGTAGGACCGTCCTTGTGTGGCAGTTTGAAGTAAGCATTCTTCATGTCAGACTTTAGTGTCTCGTTGGTCTCCTCGGACATGTCGCAGGCCACAACGTTGCTATTCTCGTATTTGAGAACATCCTTGTGAGGGACTCGAAAGGTCCATCCGTGTTTGTCGGACCAGATGAGAGGATATCCATCCCATGAGAGCTTGAGCAGTATCGGAGCGATTCTAGTTCGGACAGTCAAGTTGAGAGGGGAAGTGTTGGAGGTGAAGAGGTCTCTGTACCAGTTAGGTGCACCTGGCTTCTTCTGACGAGCAACAGGAACGGGCGCCTCGCCCTTCTTCCTCGTCTTTTTATACTTGATCTCCTGCCCTGACCAGTCCAGCTGGTTAAGCCATGGGTCTGTCGTGTAGACCTCTGGCTTCTCTTTGACTGCTAGTGCTGCCTCCGACAGCTGGATTAACCTGTCTTCGACATCCTTCAGCCTTTGCTGATATGTGCCCTCGGCTCTTTTTAAATACTGATCCCACGACTCATCAACGGGCAGGATGACAGACGAGAGATGTCTCAAGGCACCAAAGCTGACTGGATGAGGGCATGTCTCCAGAAAATTCGGAAACACTTTCTGGAAGACTCTGTGGGTGATGGCCACGTCTGCGGCACAATAGTCGAGCAGCTCGTCGATTCTTTCGCGGATACCGTCACGATCGAGCTCGCCAAAAAAGTCTCGTTGGCTCTTGTCGATGGTCACGCCGCAATGGAATTTTGCGACATCACGGAGAGAGTTGATGGAACTTCTCCCCACCCACAATTCCTCCTCTTCCTCGCTCAACATCTTGTTCTCCAGCATTCTTTGTAGTTCGAGGGAGTTGTGATCGCCGGCCATCTTGTCCCTGAGATCTCTATTCTTCTTGTGTTTCATCCACGTCGGCCTCTGTCTCGAGCACATTCCGTTCACAGCGACATGTAACGACATTGTGTCGATGAAGAAATTCTTCGACTGCTTTAGGTCGTACTCTTCCTTGACTCTTGCTCGATCATAGCCAATATTGTGCCCGACTACAATCCGCGGTTTCGTCGGGTCGCCCAAAGGTATCAGTTGCCGGGGGTTGTCTGATTCTCCGAGAAGATAGGGCGATATCCATGCGTACCACGCAGACGGGCTCGCGGCCGTTGCCATGACCGCGAAGGGTGTTTCCTTCCACATTGTTTCGACATCGAATGACAACATGGTCTCGTCCGGCGCATCCACCTCTTCGGTCGTCATGTCCGAGTTGTACTTTGTCCAACCACTTCTGATAACCCATCTTCGCGGTCTTTCGGGTGTGTTGGCCCTCACAAAGGCTTTACCGTAGGACAGATATGGTTCCGAAGCGTCCATACCCAACCTGGTAAAATGCTCGTCCAGCGAGGTCCCGAAGATGGGAGGAGTGTCCAATCCGATGGACGGCGCATTATCTTGGTTCTTTCCCAGCAACTCATGGCGTCGCAAATGGTCTTTGGACAACTCGACGAGATCCGCTCGTGGTCGCGTGGCACCTGCGGGAAAGACTTGAGGATGTACATAGTCGCTCAACTGCTGTACTCCGATGTCATTGTATCTGGGGTGCGACGGGCGCGCGAGGGTGTTGTTTTTGTCGCTGGCAGCAGAGGGGCTGGTATCGACAACGTCACTCGCATAGTATCGTCGGAGGATGGCGGCCGCTCGAAGTGCATACGGCTGTCGTAGTCTGAACTTCTGGGAGGTTCTGATATAGCCTCGCGCGCACTGCGCAGGCGCAGGAGGCCACAACATCTATGCGACCGTCGTTTGGGCTGAGATGGTCATTGTGAAGGCCACGGTGGTGACAGATAAGAGACACAACTCTTTGACGTCTTGGGGGGTTCGAAGTAGTCAGTCAGGAGAGGCAAAATCCAATAGTCGCACTTCATAATCTTATCTTATCTAAGATCCGATGTTTAACCAAGGCGATTTCACCAAAGCATGTCGTAGACTATGGCCGCTGATACCTTTTGCATTGAAAGCAATTATCCAACCTCGAGGTTTGTCGATACAGATCGAACTTGAAATACTATTGCTGCAGGATACAGTCATTACGCTGTATTCGCAATAGGTTTTTCAATTTCGAGGACTCCGCTCGAGTAAATCGAATAACAATGTCATTCAACTCCAAAAACCTACACTACGACAAACAAGAGCCATCCTTTCTCCGTAAACTGAAAGGACAATACGCTGGGTTGGACGGAAGATCGAATGTTCAAATAGCCAGACCCAAGAAAGACCGTCTGAAAACCGGAGACGGGGATGAAGACGATCCACTCATCGTGGACGAGTCAGGCGAAACGGTAGAAAAGGCCGAATTCGAGAGGAGACAGAGGGAAGGCGACGATCCCGAACTTGAACGGCAGCCAAATACGGAGAATGGCGACGACAATGGTCAAGATGGAAAACAGGAACAGCAACATCAAAACGAGAGACAAAAAGTCACGGAAATCGGATCGTCCGCCAACGCCAAGAAGAGGAAAGTCGGAAAGGTGGTGACGAGTGATGAGGTTGACGACCGAGGAGAAGTGAATGTAGATGGTCAGTCGATTGTGAAGAAGTCACAGAGATCAAGGCTGGAAGACCCGGATGACGCCGAAGCCAAATCACCAAAGAAGAAGGATCAGGTCAAGAAAAAGGGCAAGAAGATTAAATTGTCGTTTGATGACGCGGATGGTTGAGTATAATCCGAACTGGTCATCACGAACACGAAGGCATCGATCTTTTGAGGTTCAGGATTTGCGACCCGCTCAAGACACATGGAGCTATGAGATAAGCCATTTCAGTCATCGCCCCAGAACAGGATCGTTGCGATCAAGCAGAATGAAGCTTCGACGACAGAAAGAGTTCATGACAGGCTCAGTCACACCGACCAGTTGCCATGGTATCATGGCGGAGTCGAAGGTATGATGATTCTAAGGCCTTATGTCGTAGAACATCATCCCGACCGACGCACAGCTACGAGAAACGCGACATCTTCGACATGTATACTACAGACTTGCAGCAGGTGTCGTATTTACTATGCAATGTACACTGAGGACGTCTCGCTGAGAACCAAGGATGAGACGAGTCTCACGATATGATGTATTGATAGGGAGGATCTTTCACGGCATGTCTGCTTCATGTCTTCATTTTATTCAATTCTTTGCAGGTATCGTATCAACGTCATTTGGCTACCTCGTCACACCCAACATGGTCTAATTCGATTTCAAAGTCTTTTGTTTCTCTGCGTCTCTCCCACCGCGTGCCGCTCTCACAAGCAGACCCTTTCGTCGTCTCACGCCATCCACATACTTCTTCGCCACGTTCTCTCTCTCACCGTGGACGCCCAGGTCCTCCAATTCCTCCTCACTCCTTGGTACCCAAAAGGGGTCGACGTCGTCGATCATCTCAAATCCAATGAACTGAAGCATAGGCTGTGCCAGACCGGATGTTCGTTTTCTTATCTCTTCGCTGAAGCCGAAACTCTCTGCGACGGGTAGCGTCGCCTCGATTGTAAAGTACGGTGTGCCTTCCAACAACGACTCGCTCAGGATCGAACCCCTTCGCCGAGTTAGTACACTGTACACCTTGCCCAAGACCTCTGGAGTCGCTTGGATAGTGCAAGAGTACATGGCAAGCAATATCCGAGGCGACCAGTCGAGAAAACCTGAACGGATACTCTCTCGCACACTGGTGATGAGTTCTCCTGTTAACCGTCCAGATTCAGTGCTCGCATCGGCATCGTCGGCCGGCTGGTGGATTATTTCTTCCAAGAAAACCGCGACGCCTTGTGTAGGCTCTCGACACAGTGGTCCCTGGGCGGTTGCAAGCTGGAATGCATATGCAATCGTGTCTGAAAAGTCGTGCGTCGCTTTCGTCATAACGTTACTTGCTTCATCATCGTCGTGTCCGTTTGTTACATTCTCGCCATTTCCCTTCGCTTCATCCAATTCTAGCAGGAATCTTTTGCAGGTATTTGTTCCCGTAGCGTCGATGAGTAGATTCGGCCCTACTCTCCGCGGCCCAAAGGCACATATTCGTGAGATGACTTTCGTCCAGGCTTCCCTGTCCTCCTTTAAATCATCAAATACATCTTGTAATTGCTTTCTGAATTCTTGCAGTGACAAGGTACTTCGCTCATTGCCCATCTCGTTGCCAAGGTCTACTACTTCCTCTTTTTCCACCTCGACACCATCCTCTAGAGCCTGCTTTTCAGCATACAGCCGTCGGAGAGATGGCCCATGCTTGATCAAGAACTCGGTAACGGTTTGAGGAAGCGGTCGTACTCTCAACCTCACAGTCACTGTCTTTGAAGCTGTCACAGCAAGTGCTGTACCTCTTGGATCTTTCGTCTTGGGTGCCTCCATCTCCTCCGCCTTCACGATAGTCTCGCGATACGGCACAATTGGTTCGCCTGGTTGGATGTCACATCTTGCAAACCGCTCTCGAAGATCTTTCAGACATCGTTCCAGGTGAAGTTCGCCAGCTGTTAGAATGACATGTTCACCACTCTCCATCTGCTCGTATACGGCGCATGGATCGCTCTTTTCCAAAAGCTTCAGGCCTTGTATCATCTTGTTCAGATCCATTGGGTTTGTCGGCTCGAGGGCGACACGAACGATAGGCTGGCTTAGAGTCGACACTCCCGCGAGATTGACACCGCCTTCGATCTGGGAACATAACGTACCAGTTTTGAGGATGTGTCCTTCTAAGCCTTCAATGCCGAATACGACACCGGCAGGAACCTTCTCCAACGGCTCTAGCGACCGACCCATTAGAAGATACAGAGCTGTGATAGGCACTTTCTTCGGCTCAGGCGATGCGTGTGGGAATGCAGGGTTGAATTTCGGCGGCAAAACATAAACCTCGTCCCCGACTGATAATGAGCCTGAGAACAACCGCGCGAACCCAATCAGATGCTCTGGGTCTTCAGGTTGCTCGGGCGTCACGTCATCTTCGACCTCTTCACCTATCCTGGTATTTCTTATACCATTGGTAATTCCATCCATGTCACTGCTACCTTCAGCTTCGGCCTGTGCCTTGGCGATTTCTGCACGCTTGCGTCTAGCAAGCTCTCTTGCTTCGTCTGCTGTGAGTGCTGCCCCAAGTTTCCTCCTCTTCGAGGGTAGTTCACTCTCCGGAATCGCTACCATCTTGCTGACATATGCCACCACGGGTGCCGCTGCCTCGGTGTTGAAACCAACCATCGACTCTTTGACCTTATCGTCGATATACCTCGTACTGACCAAGTCTTCGATCAACTCCGGCATTCTTGTTGCCTGAGCACTGGGTGGACTGGGCAAGTATTCGATCACCGAGACGAGTAGGGCCGTCGACAACGGCAGCCATGACGCAAACACAGCTTGCAGTATGGTCTTGGGATCTCGAGACTTCGCAATATGTGGTGGTAGTTTAATCGACAGTGACTTTGTGATCTTCTCCAGTAGCGCAAGATCCCCACGCTCACCACTGACGCCCACCGTTGCATTGTAGACTTGCCAAATCGGATCGAGCACGAGCTGAACAAATATAGGTTTAAGGTTCCTTCCCTTCAAGTGTTTCTGGCCCAATACCTTCTTTGTTTTGGGATCCAGGTAGAAGTCCCCCCAGAGTACCTTCTCTAGTACCGACCTCTTGATGCCCAGTTTCTTTTCGTAGATACTAGCGAACTGACGGACCGTAAATGCCCATCCATCAATGGCGCTCGCAAAAATGACATTGTTCTTCTCCGGCGCAAAGTACAAGTCTTCATCGTCTCGTTCTTCGAATTGTTGATCTAGATCAGATTCGGTCGTGGTCTCGCTTAACGCATCCTGCTTCTGCTGCTCTTTCGCAGCACGTTTCTGGTCCAACTTCTCTCTCCACAACAGATCCTCTTCCATTCTCTCGCCGGCAAAGAAGCCGCCAATAACAGCGTTCACGCCTTCAAGAACCCTTTCCAGGTGTGAGTAGGCTTCGGCCGGACTCATTTTCAACTCCGTAACCAGTCTATCGATCTTGTTTATGACCAGGAGTGGCTTGAGTTTCTCAATCCATACCTGTCGTAGCACCGTCACAGTCTGGGAACATACTCCCTCCACCGCATCCACGAGCACAACCGCAGCATCGCACAGTCTTGAGGCAGTAGACACTTCGGAGGAAAAATCGATATGTCCAGGACTGTCGATCAGATTGATCAAGTATTCCTCCTTCTTCGGCGAGTCGTTCTCCTGCGCTCGGCGCATCATGCTAAAATATAAACTGATTGCGCTGCTCTCCATAGTGATACCACGGATTTGCTCGTCCGGCCTCGAGTCCAGATAGCGGACTTTTCCCGCCATCTTGGGCGATATGATGCCATTAGTGGCGATGAGGGAGTCGGTCAGTGAGGTCTTGCCGTGGTCAACATGGGCTAGGATACAAATGTTTCTTATATTTTGGGAGTTGGATTGCAGGGAAATGAGTTGGGAGGGTGGTATTGCTGGCATGGTGAGGGCTATAATTGAGGAACCATGAAAACGAAAGACTTGTGGCAGCGGCAGTAATGAGTGCTGTCGGCCGCCTAGTATGTATCCGTGTTGGGATAACGCTCACGAGGATCAACGGGTGTATATGGTTGTACAAATCCAGGACTTGCGGTGCTTTGATCATTCGTGAAATACTTCGATTCTTATGACGCACTTTTTCAAGTCTCCAAATGTTTTTCTCCACAACTTTGTTTTACAGAGTCGGAAAGAGAAATGCCCAATATGGCATCTGGAACATTTTCAGAATTCATCTAAGGATGAATATTCGTATCTACTCATCAGTGGTATCTGGAGTTACAGATAAGCCCAGTCAGGCCCGCTTAATGTGACTCATACATGTTCTGGGAGGTCAGATTCACCTACGCGTTTTATCTATGTGATGCAGCCACAATGCTTAGTCCGTCGGGTGGACGACATTTACAATGATCCTGGAATTCTGGCGGGAACGAGGGTTGACCAGCTAACATGAACGCAAGTCATCATTCCTATGATCATAAAGCTGGCAAGGACGCTTCGTGCGGGCTAAGTCCAACAGAACAGCGGGACAAAATTTGACAGCATCAACGGGAGACTCCCCATTTCGCCTTGTATATTTATGCGGATTTCCCTTTTCCTTTCATGACCTTCCTCCTCTGCCTCATCATGTGCGTGTACAAGATATAACTTCCCGGTACATATACTCCCAGCACGGCCTTCAGCAACCAATCTACGTTCTTCCCTTGTTTCTGCGCCGGCGTGAGGGCGAGATACATGAGCAAGCACTCGCTCGTGATGCCGATCGGGTACAGCACGAAGAAGGTGTTGTATCTCAACCACGTCAGGGCAGCAGGGACTCTCTCGCTGACGGCTGCTTTCCACACGAAGAACCCGTAACGAATAATTTCTGTGATCCCCCATGCTGTAATGATCCCTGCAAACGCGATCGGACCCGTAGTCGAACCCGGTGCAGAGCGGCCGTATATATTGGTAGTAAGAACGATTTGGGGGAACATCTCAAGCACGACCCAAACGACCAAGATGCGCGAAGCAACCTGCATTGCCGTCGTCAACGGGCTGGCGCGGACAAGACCAACCAGAGCATGGACGATCTCTAACAGGGCGATTGTCTGGGTCCATTTCAACAGCGGAAACAGCGCATCGAAGAGGTTCTCGAGTTTGCCGAACGTGAGGAGCGTTGGAATGAGAAGGGCGGCCCGTAACGTCACGGTAGACCAGAGGACGAGGCAGAGTGCGTTGTACACTATTAGGTATTGCGAGGTCAGGCTGGGTTCAGAGGCGCGAGAAGGTGGGCGACGTTGGGCAGGTGGCCGGCGTTCGCCTGGTGGACGAGATTGATTAATGTTGTTGTCCATGCTTGAATGTAGAAGTGACAGCCAGAAGATGGTAAGAATCAGGGCCGGATCTTAGAGCATCCTAGAAGACAGACTGGCAGAAGAGAACCACAATTCAAGGTGTTTGGGTACGGGCAAAGGTATGAGTGCGGCACTCCGTAGATTTACTCCGTAAAGTGTTGAGAATAAATTCAATTTAAAGCGGCGTCTCGATCAGTGTCAACACCTAAAAATACGGAGTCTACTATGGAGACATTGTAAATGTACATATCATTAAGTCAACTAAGTTGAGATTGGGAGGTCGATGTATGCATAGGTTTGTCTATTACCTTTTGCTATTAACACATCTATTATCGGCGAATTTTGTTGGGTTGCTTATGCGTATACGCAAAAGAGGCCCATTAGCTTGAGTAGAGTTTCAATACCTCACAGGCCAGCTCCCTCAGTAAATATCATACAGTTGTCTCCGAAATACTGGTGGGCTGGGAAGCCGAACCGAGTATGTCAATTGACGTTGGCCATAGCATGGCATCGCCATGGCAGGCACACACCCAAGTATACGATTGGTGCACATTGTCGGCCTGCTCGCAAACCAGATCGTAAAATGATGACTTGAGCCAACATATGATGGCATCAAGTATTGCACTTTTCCGACTTCAATTCAGCTTCATCATCCAGTCGAAATGATGTCGCTGGCGTGTAATGGTGTCTGTTCAGATCTGTCCCCTCGGCAGTCGATAGAGACAAAGTCTCGCGTCTGTTCAGATATGTTCTGGTATCAACAGTTTTGTGTCCTGAAGACCATAACTTTGTCGGTATGCTTGTAGCATATGGCTGGTTTTGACACCTTGCTTTTCGGATGTGGTCAAGGAGTAATGATCTCTCATGTCGAGGATTCAGCCTCCTCATCTCTTGGGGCTTCCTTGTTATCGGCTTTTGGTTTCTTTACGCTCTTCCATTCCATCCAGATGCCGCCCATCAGCGCTGCCAATGCAAATGCCAGTCCAACATAGAAGACAATCACGAGTGAGTGGTTATAGACCTTGAGAACCATCGGTAGTTGTTGGGCTGTGAAGACTTTGCGTAGGCTAGTCGCGCCAGTACTTGCAACATCTTGGGGTCGAATACCATTGACGCCCTTCAATCCTGATATCAATTTGTTGTCGAGGATGTTTTGGCCCATTGCAACGGAAATGGTACCTCCAAGACCTTGTCCAAAGAACACGACAGAAACTCCGGTCGGAGCGTCCTTCTTGTCCAAAACAGCCTGAGCGGCAATGTTGGTCTGCTGAAGACCTAGGCCGACACCAAAGCCGTACAGGACCTGAACACCAATCCACATGGGGTGCAATGTGTTTATATCAAAAAGAGTAAACAGTCCAGCACCAATGGGTGTCAAGATACCGCCGGCAATGATGGATGGCATATAATAACCAATCCGGCTGACGAAAACTCCGGAAATGATGGATGCTATGACCAGCGCCAGGATGAATGGAAGAGTGGAAATACCAGCTCTGATGGCAGAGTCGCCCTTGATGGCCTGAAACCAGATGCTCAAATAGTAGACGATGAGCATAAACGAGGCACCCAGGCAGAAGGCGTAGAACATGCCCGCAGCAATCGTTCTCTTCATCATGATGCGTGGTGGTACGGTTGCTGACTCTTGCCGCCAGATTTGAATGGCAATGAACACCATGAGTAAGACGCCGAACAGGACAAACAGGGCAATGATGCGGCCATCACTCCATGCATACTGTTGTCCGCCCCATTGTAGCGCCAGAAGAAGACATACCATACAGGGGATGAAGATGAGAGTGCCGGGAATATCGACCCGCTGGAGCTTCTCCTTGAACGGGAGGTCGCCGAGGGCCGGCTTGGTGTTGTCAATAGCGAAGAACAGAAAGACCAAGACCAAGGCACCGATTGGCAGATTGATGTAGAAGCACCATCTCCAGGTGACACTGGTGGTGAAGACACCTCCCAACAGTGGTCCTGCCACGGAGGCTACACCAAAAACCGCACCAAGCAAGCCCATGTAAGTGGGACGTTTTTCCAGAGGAGCTGCGTACATCATCAAGATCATGGCTCCGTTGAACAAACCCCCAGCACCGAGTCCTGCCACAGCTCGTCCCCAGATGAAGCCGATCGAGTTCGGTGCGGCACCGCAGACAGCCGAACCAATTTCGAAGACGCCGACCAGGCTCATAAAAATCCACTTTGGCGAGTAGAATGTGTATAGACGTCCGAAGAAGAGTTGGAGAGCAGTAGTGGGCAGCAAAAACCCAGCATTGTACTGTCAGGAATTGTCAGTGGCGTGTTGCCAATTACCACCAGAGAGAGCAATCATACCCAGCCAATATCACCAAAACTGTTGAATTCATCGGTAATTCTTGGGAGTGCCGTGGCAATGATAGTCCGATCCAGCGCCACGAGAAATACGGATAGATAAATGCTCAGGAGGACCGACACCAATTTCAGACCTTGTGGATAGACATCGGCCTGGCTGGTGACTCTTTCGAGAGCGGCAGCCTCGTCCTCCTGGGGCCTATCTGACGCCAACGATTGAGAACGCACGGGGTCCTGGGCGGTCTTCTCGTCGACGACTGGTTGTGTTGGACTGTCCTCAGCAGCCATGGTGTTGTGAGAGTGCCGTGACGGAGAGGACGAGTAATGGGGATATGACGATCAACGGCTACTTGTCAAGAGAGCGAGGCAAAGCAAGGCAAGGCACAAGGAAGACGAGGTAAGGAGAGAACAGAAGGTAAGGCGTAGTCGTAGGCGAGCACGAACAGGAGGACAACAACAACAACATCAATAAAGAATGCTGGCTGGGTGTGAAGTCTTTTTCATATCTTTTCTCCTGGAAATGTCTAGGTGGTCTATTGCGCGATGACTCGTATCCATTCACTCACGTTTTGCCCCATGGCGGACTGTAACAGTCATTTCGGGCCCGTCAAAGTCCAGGGTACAGCATCCCGTTCGACCTTTTGTTTCTTCTTCTACCTAAGAAAATCTAAGCTTCTGGAGAAAGAGTGGAAAAGAGTGGGACGGGCGACCCGGCGAAATTTGCTTCCGATCGGAATTAACATCTTCTTAACCGCGCCAATCAATCTTGCCGCATTAAAACCGTCGACTCATCGATCCATCATTGTGCGGATAACAGTGCAGTACGGAGTATGTCGTGGGCGTATTCGTATTCGTTTTCGCATTTGACCTCATCATTGACGACCGGCAATTTTATACTAGCGGCTCTGACGCGCCGGCAGACACGATGGTCTAATCAAAATACCATCTCCAGGGAGCACGAGGGCAGTATGAATAGACAACAGAGAATACTAGTAGCACTCAAATGTGGTTTAGTGGCAGGCGGGGGAAAGTGGTAGATTTTCCCTGCATTTTATTCCTGTACTGTACCGTACTCGGTGCTCGTACTCGTACCGTGGATTCTTATCCTCGATAACGCTAGAATAATTTTTTTGAAAGTCGCGGTTTTGCAGTTTTACATTCAACAGTCAACATCCACATACAACTTTTGTACACAGATTTTCACCCGTTGCCTTTCCTTATATTCCTCTCCCTCCAAACAAAAACCTATCCTCCCAGTTCTCAATAGATCAAAATGCCTCCCTCTAAACGCAATCGCATCGTCCACACCTCCAAAACCCACAAGAACCGTAAAGAACTCGTCAGGAGACTGGCTGCAAATGTGCAAGAGGCCGCTGAGCAGTACAACTACATTTGGGTATTCGGTGTCGAGAACATGAGAAATAACTTTCTCAAGCAAGTTAGATCAGACCTCAGCGATTCGAGGATAATGATGGGCAAGACAAAAGTCATGATGGTAGGACTGGGCCAGACCGCCGAAACCGAGTGTGTACCTGGTGTCAGTGCTTTGGGACGTTATGTCAAGGGCGAGATGGGGCTGCTCTTTACAAATCAAGAACCGTCAGAAATCGAACAATATTTCCAAGGGACGCTCAACTTGGACTATGCTAGAAGTGGAACAGCCGCAACGCAGGAGGTCAGAATACCTCCAGGAGAGCTTCATACCATGTACGGTGTACCAGGCGGGGAGGAAGATCCACTGCCCATTCAAATCGAGCCTACCCTTCGCAAACTTGGAATACCCACACGCATACTGAAAGGAAAGGTGGTGCTGGAGGAGAGACCTGATGGGGCTATGGTGGACGACGATGAAGGCTATTTGGTGTGTAGGGAGGGAGACACACTGGACTCCAGACAAACAAACATACTCAAAATTCTAGGTGTCCGCATGTCAGAGTTCAAGATTGACCTGAAAGCTGTCTTTGACAAGAATGAGGGTGCAGTACGGGAAATCAATGGCATGGACATTGACGGAACTGCTGTTTGAGAACTTCCTTATCATGTTCAACTTCACGAATGACGAATCATGCGAGCTGTGTACTCATCCGGCTTCACATACTACCATCAGTGACAAAGCCGACCTAGACCTCTCTCTGGAAGGGCGCTGCTCAGACGTTTGTTCAAGGCTTGTGGAGCATCAATCTCGGAGGTGATCCTGCCTGAATCTTCGGACTTCGAAATTTCCAAAACCTTCCGTGCGTGCATTATGCCGGTGCCGCATTCTTGCTGTTTGCGGCAAGGGTGGCTCAAGAAGAGCATTTTAGAAGCAAGTCTGTGGGTTCTTTATGATGCGGCCCAAAGACGTCTACGCTATATCGAGGTGTCAATTTACATTCACCAATCTCAGGGTGTTTGTCCCATATCAATATGAGTCGAGGAACCAATGTGATTGGGTGCAACACACCCCGCGACTCCTTACCAATAATATGCAGCATCAGTAGCTAAGCGAGATACATTCGGGCATCGAGACATCTCACAGCCTCAGCACAGGCTAACCACGCCCTTGACCAAAAGTTCTCCTCAAAAAGTCCCTTCTGTTTCTCAAGCTAAAGAAGCCTCTTCGCCATCAAAATTCTTTTCTATCTTTTCTGAAACCGTATGCTCTTCTATCATCAGTTCTTCCCCATTCGCGGCCGTCTGACAAAGTGATAATGAGGCTGATCAATTTCCGGACGCTTCAGCTGGAATGGTTTGCCGACGATAGCATCCCCGAGTGCGTCATCCTGTCACATCGATGTGAGACGGAAGAAGTTACCTTCGAAGACACGCGAGATCTTTCTCAAGCTCGTCGAAAGAAAGGCTTTGCGAAACTCCAATAACCAGCGCGGATAGCAATTGCAAATTACAGACTAGAATACATCTGGGTCGATACATGTTGCATTAACAAGGACAGTAGCGCAGAGCTTTCTGAAGCCATTAATGCCACGTATACATGGTATGAAAGATCACTGGTGTGTCTGGCCTACCTTTCCGACGTGCCTGGAAGGGAGCCTCCAACGGCAAGTTCAAAATTCGGGAAAAGCCTATGGTTTACCCGCGGATGGACGTTACAGGAATTGATTGCACCTCGAAAAGTTGAGTTCTACGCCTCTGACTGGAGTTCCTGCGGCACAAAACGGGACCTGAACGAAGCCATTACCGATATCACGTCCATTCCGGCCTTCGTTGTGAAACGTGGCCTCTATTTCGAATCTTATTTTGTCGCGGAGAGAATGTCGTGGGCATCAGACCGAAAAAAACCCGGGTCGAAGACACAGCTTACTGCTTGCTTGGGATTTTCGATGTCAACATGCCTATGATATACGGAGAGGGTAGAAAAGCATTTCTAAGGCTACAAGAAGAGATAATCAAACGCTCCTGCGACTAAACAATCTTTCTTTGGAATATGTCTCCGGGCATGTCAGGTTTATTGGCCGACTCACCTGCGCCCTTCGCGCATTGTAGCCTCTTGAAATCTTTACCCATAGAATCATTTGTCGATAACACAAAAGCACAGCCTTATGCACTCACCGACATGGGATTGGAAATCCAAATACCTCTGATTATCTGGTCTCTGGATACCTATATTGGACTACTCCGATGTTTTGTCAATGGAAAAACTGATACCATCGGAACATTCTTGTCATACAGAGACGGACGATATTTCAGAATAGTTTGCAAAGATGCCAGTAGGATTCGTGTTTCCTTGTTCGAACAAGACGCATTTCACCGGAATGGCTCAGTAATATACGGCAGAAATGTGTTGATCAGTCATGGTGGTATTCATGAAGTAAAACCTCTCTACGGATTCCGCCTCATGTTAGACTGCAACAAATTTGGTCGGAATGATCTTGGGGCAATCGACATATTAGCACATCACTGGGAACCGGAGTCTGGGGAGGTTTCCATTGAACCGGGTACGATAGGAACCGTCGCAGTTGTATTCTTCAACAGCATCGTGTCGCCTTTGGACTCAAGGAAGACCGCGTTCTTCCAGCTTGCGTTTGATGGCCATTTCAATCCGTGTTGTTTGGTTGGCTACTGCTATAGGCGAGCTTTGTCAACGTTGAACCCAGAGCGATGCGACATGCTGCAAGCGTGTTTTCTTCCCCAGTCGGCTCCAAAAGAGCAATTCCCCAAAGCCTCTTGGGCGCAAGAAGACAGCGGATGGTTGGAAGCAAGCAACTGGTGGACTACGAAGACCACCAACCATCCAACTGGGGGTTGTGCCATGTTCATAAATGATGGCAATAGATGGCTACTGCAAGGAAAGGGGTAGGTGTGAGACTATTATCCCTAGAATCGCTATTGGGTTCGAAAAATCAAGGGACTATGAGGAATGGGGCTGGACCTTCTATTTGCTCACAGAGGCATAGTCCGAGTGTTCCTCCTGCCGGATCCAGCAAGCATTCTGAGGCTTCCAGCTGAATTGAGTACCGACATGTCTACCGCAATGTCCGAACAAGATTCGGCTCGGTGCCACCATTCAACAGCGCATCTCACCATCATACCCTCCCCATAGACACACTCCGACGTTGAAAACCAACTGCTTAAGAAGCTTCAATGTGTGTCGAACCATAATGGGACCAATGATGGATTAAAACGAATGATTTATATAGCCAGGGTTTGTATTGTTTCCGTAGCTAGCTAACTTGGCCAGTTAGGCCGTCATAGAACTGGTCTCTCAAAAAGCCCTCCGACCATCATCGACAATTTTGATCTTCTAATCAAAGTGGACGCCATTGAGGTCGACGTGTGATTCATGAGTTGGTACCCAAAAATGCAGCCTTGCCGTACTATTAACTATCTGCCTCGCTTTGGGCAGTGCTTGAGAGCACGCATATGCCATTATCTGGGCAAGACGAGGGCCGAAGAGTGCCCAGGAAGGCTGACTTGACGACCATTCCGACCAAACCTCATTCAGACACGGAAGAACGGGACCATTTGCTGTTTTCCTTTTGGGCCAAATCGCTCCTGCAGGAATCCTTGTCTACACCAGCCAATCGTGCCTGCTGTGAAGCGCCTCATATGTGTGTGCAGAAGGCAACCTCACATTCCAGCTAATCCATGTTGGGACCTCAAGAGTTGCCTTGAAATCATCAGATTCAGCCTCACCGACCTCAAAACAATCTCAGGCGCTTGTGCATTTTTCCCTCTATATCAACCGGATGTGATGTTGGATCGTTGAACTTGACGCTGTATTCTGTTTCTCTTTGAATACTCTGACTCCCTTCGCCTCACCAAGTCAAAGAACTCTGACCGAAAGCACACAACTATGTCGAAGCCTGATCCCTTCTCTCCAGATCTATCAATTCATCCGCGGGCTTCCCCTGGACGAGGCGGTGAAAGTGTCAGAAGGTCTTCCCAGAAGAAATGCAGTGTTTTGGTGGACAATCTAGCGCCTGAGATCGAACAGCATCACCTCGAAGCGTTCATGATGCAAGGTCTGTTTCAAGCGATATTACATCCTGACAGTTTGAATTTAATATTGAGATTGCAACAGCCGGACAGGTTATTTTTGCTAGCATTCAAATTCTTCCAAATGACACGGCGAAGGTGGGCGCAATTCGGCTGGTTTCTTTGTCTCGATGGTCTTCCGATTTTCTTTTGCTCATATTGAGTGCTTTCTTGCTGACAAAGGCCTGGCTTGTGAGGCTGTCGAGGGATATGCGTACGCGTGAGTTCTTTTCGCTCACCTCTCCTGTGTATCTCTTATCCCAGGTATCTGTTCTGACTCACAGTAGCATTGTCGAATACGCAACGAAGGAACAAGCTCAACATGCTAGTCGGATGCTCGACCATCGAATGCTTATGGGCCATCATGTGGCCGTTCTACAGGTACGAAAGCTCGCAGAAGCCGATGATGCAGTCCAAGTAGCTCTAACTCAGCCTTTCAGTGGTCCCGACCAGAAAGTCGTAGGGAAACTGAAAATCTGTCTGGCCCCAAACCGTTCACTGATTTCGCATGTGGTGGAGGTGAGAGAAGCAAAACAATTTACGTGGGAAATGTAAGTCTTGACCAAGTTCTTGATTTGTTTGTTCATACTTACTGTAGCCAGCTTCCCTTGATGCCTCGCGTGCCTAGCATTCAACATCTACTTGCCTTATTCAGCACGGTTGGCAGGATCGAACGTGCAGAATATCAGTACGCTGGCGGGGTTGTGATCCAATTTGACACGGCGGAGACAGCTGATGCTGCGATATGTATGACTATGCCATGATCTTGTTCGGAATCTATGTTGACATGTGGCAGCTGAGTTCAATGATCGCTACACCCTCGATGTTTCCTACGTCATGTATCTCAACAATGCACGAGCATCCATCTGGCAAAAACTGGAAACGGTCTCCCTCTCTCTGAAAGGGATGACAGCTCTCGAGGTCCCAGAGCCTTTCCCGATTGGTCGATATGGATGGGCCCTTTTCCAGTGGGAGGTCCCTCAACTTTCTCAAAGAGGTAACGATCCAATGAGCTTCATACCGAAAGATACTACGGACACATTAAAAGCTGATCCGCTTTGCGATTCTCTCGTCTTGTCGGGATCACTCAATGTTTATGAGGCTTCAACAACTAGCAGTCACATGAAGAAACATTGGGGTCCGCTTGGAACAGCAGTACTTGACGCCGTCAGAAGCACGTTACTCCAGTTAGGAGAAGTCAAAGGTAACGAGTCTATCTCTCGAGTGATTGTTCCAGGGACACTAACCTGCTTACTGTCAAGTTTGCCCAAGCATCAATAGACGGTTCTTGATGTGTGGGTTTAATTCTCGTCTGATTGTGCATTTTGGGGATCCCTGGATGAATATACAGCTGCAAGATATGGCAATCGAGGCACTCGCCTGGCTCTGCCGGGCATTACGACCGTGCCCGAATCAGACAAGCTCTGCTCTATTCATGTCTCAAGCAAGGCAGATTAGAACAGCTTCGGCTCTTGGCTTCCGATTGCAACCTCTTTCCCCCTGGAATACAGACGTGCAGCAGAACAAGTCCGCATGCTGGATGGCCCTTTTTACAAATTGCATCGTGGCAGAACAACAGCTTTCCCGTGTCTGGGGAGAAGGTCTTGAGATCTCGTTTGACATGATGCTCCAAGTCAGTGGTGTAGAGAACTTTGTCTGGCTGAACGATCATCAAGATGGTAAGGCTGTGAGCACACGAAGCGGCGGTTACATAGCAGTCGGCTTTTTTACCGCGTTGATCCCTATCAGTCGACATCCGGGGACACAAGACCGTGCGCCGGGTATACAATGGCACTTGGAATTCACCGAGGACGAACCAATAAGTCTCGCAACTCTATCCACAAAAAGGATTCCGCGGCTGCCGCTCAACAACCTACAAGATTTGCCTCAGTGCCAATGCTATTTGGGCTGGTGTGACGATGCAGACATATTGCTTGGGACCGCACAGATGCCCAACACCTTGTCTTGGTCTGGACTTCCCCAGAGAAGCAGGTCGCTTCGTGCCTCAGGATGGAATTTGACTGGACAGCTGGGAGGAAACTTGGGCCCAGTGCAAGCAATCGGGCAAGTAACTCGCACTTGGCAGTTGGAAAATGTGCGCCAGAGATTCGAGCCTCAAAACACGTACGCCAAAGCCCTCCAAATCAACTCACGGCAAGTTGCACTGATTTTTGACGTCACTGCGAAGAGAGCCTGGTTGGTGCCGAAGCTCAGCCTCATGCTGCACTTGTGCCATACCTTTGTGCGACATTTCAAGGACGAAGGAATGGGGAGCATCGATCGGGTGCCTTTTGCCGAGCCCTCGAACGATGGTGCCCTTGCTGCCAAAGAAGCATTGTCAGGCCACGGTGACATCCTTGTCTTCAGTCACGGCTCCACTCCTCATGATCAAATTCGGCTTCGGAACATCCTTGTCGACATCAGCAGCAATATGTCTCAATCTCTCGCCGCAGGAGAAAGGCCACGCTTCCTGCGTGCTCTTAGTCCTGAGCTGATGGATATGATTGCCGAGCCAGGCAGCGGATCGCTCTTGGCGGAGGTACCGACCAAATACTTCCCATCATCGAGTTCGAACAGCTTCCCGCAGCTCGCAGATTCGGTGTACGTATGCTCAGACCTCGGAACTGCAATTCGCCCAAGCGCTGCTTCCGGTCAAGTTTCCTGCGGTTGTATGAACCTCGAGCGTGACAAAGGCTACGTTGCAGTGCACCTTCGGTGTTTAGAAGCTCTTCTCCAGCGGCGAAACAAGTCTCTTTTACGTTGGCCGAGCTGGGGCTTGCCACTTGGTGATGGCCGCCAATGGTGTCCTGATCCATATGTTCCGTGTTCTCATCAAGGCAATGTCTCGTACTGGGCTAAGCCTCGGAACTTCGTGCAAACCACCTCAAGGTCGAGATATATGTTACATCGTAGTCTTCCAATGCACGAAGTTCCCGTTATTACGGGTGCCAGGGTGTTTGGTGGAGTTGAGAGCATATGGGACAGGGTCCGCTCGATCTGGCGAAGGGAAGAATCGAGAGAGCCGGAGGGACGCTCTGAGGCCTTGAGGGTAAACTGATCTCACCATCATCGGAATGGGAAAGTACAAGACATGGAACAGGGAAGCAGGCTGATAAATTTATTGTTTTTGTGTTTTTGTAGCCAGCTGATGTCTGATCTGACCGGATGTTACAGAATGACCATGGTAATGGCTCACTTGGAAGCTCCTTTGGAACCTTGTCAATATTCGTAGATTGAACAGCCGGACTGAGCCGTCATAGGTCTGAACCCGTGATACAGCACATACCTTGAGACAAAGCCCTCGTTCGGTACCAGTGTCCCGCCTGTGAATGGGATAGAGGAGTAAAATAGAAGAGCGATAAGAAAAAAGGCCGAAATTGGTGACTAACGAATGGATGGATCCGCGAATCGACTTCCATTTCTTTTCTCCATTTTCTTTTTTATTTTTTGTCGAGCGGGTTTGACTACCAATTTTGATTAGTTCCCAAAGCAAAAGAAATTGCCGTGTTGTACTGTACGCACGCAACATGTTCGTCTCTCTTGGGGGTAAGGGGAACAGCAGATGGATGGGTTACTGTACCTTGTGTGTTTTTATGAATTCCGGGGAAAAAAAGAAAAAGAAATAGAACCTCCCCCCCCAAAAAGAATCACACACAGGCACAAACGGTCAACCACGCCCCGGACACGGTTCGTCGAGTGTTCAGGGTGAAGACGCAAAATTGCCGCCGAGGTTGCCGTCCACGATTCATTCCATCGGTCAGTTTCGTTGGGAGTAAAAAGACCCATACTTTGCATTTTCCACCATCGTTCCTCGACGGTAAAGAGGAAGAAAAAAATCTCCCTTCCGTCGTGACTTGACTCTAGAAAAAATGGGGTGGGGGGCGCGGGCGGAAGCGAGGGATGAGACCGGCCTCTAGGCTCCGGGACCCCGACGGCTAGGGCACGATGATTTGTGTTCTCTTGCGGCCATACGTCGCCCCGATTTCCATCAGGACCAGCGGGGGCACATCCTTGACACTCTTCATACTTCACATGTCCACATCCCACACCATCAAGAGTTTTTCCCAGTCGGATCGTCCACGATCAGGACTTCCCCAGGGCCAAGTGTCTGCTTTGAATGCAGAAGGGGGAGAGATAGCAAGAAAAGGTAGATTTTATAGTTGGGGGTCGGGGCTCCAATCCACCCGGTCAAAGGCCCGGAGGAGCCTCTCGTCCCTGTCTATCTTGGCCCGGATGAAAGTCGCCACGTCGCCGACCTTTTCGGTCCTGCGGACCTCGTCGATGAACTCCTGGACGGTCTGGGACTCGCCGGCCCGGATGATGGCGAGGAAACCCGAAATCATCTGCCTGTGCCGCTTGAGCTGCTCGTTGGCCTCGTTCAGCTCCTGGATGACGCGGTGGTTGCTGGCCTTCTTCCTCCCGTCGCCCTCGGCGTCGAACCGGCACGACCAGCGGCGGCGCTGGCAATTTTCGCACGGCTGGGCGCCCGTGCACCGGATCTTCTTCCGCTGGCACATGACGCACGCCCGGGACGACCGCGCCCTCGACCTGGCCGACTGGGGCGCCTCGACCGCCGGGCCGTCATCCCCGGGGGATTCGGTCAGATCCAAATCGGCGAGGTCCGGTTGGGTTGTGCTCAGCGTGCTCGCGTCGTCGACGACGGATGCCGAAAGGACCGGGTTCGCGTCGTTGGGATTGGCTTGACCGAATGAGGCCATTGCGTGGGCGGAGACCGGGGGAAAGTCCGGCACAGTCGTCTTGTACGGGTTTTGAGATTCGTCGTTTGAGGACGTCCTGCCCCCCGCGGAGAGAGGCTGTGGAGAAGTTTACCGTGAAAGAGTCTTGGGAAGGGGAGAGGTTTCCCGGTCCTTTTGTGCTTGTGATTGGTGCGGAATGGGAAAAAAAGTGGTCATAATCAACTGGATTAGTTGTCACGGCAAGATGGGGGTGGGAAGGAGTTTAATGACTTTGGTCGACGGCGTAAGGTTTTGTCGTCGCCGATGCATGCTCGCCGGCAGCGAGGTTTCCCAGAGGGGAGAAGGAGTTGGCAAGGTGAGGTGCGGGAAACGGTGACAGCTAAGTCCCAGTCTCGGCGCAAGGGGCTTCGTTCCCAGATGTACTGTACAGGTTTATCGCACATGAGGCGGTCAGCATCACGCGTTTCCGACACCCACCGGCATAAACCATCGTGCGTCTTGTCTGAACCAAAGGCCGTGGAGAATTGCATGTCGGATTCCTGTCCTGTGAGTCGATGAAGGGGGAACAGCATCCCCGCCAGCCTCGCAAAAAGGATTGGGTGGTTTGGAAGTTTACAAAAGTCAAAACCCACGCCGCAATTGCAGGCAAAGGGGGCCACCGGGAAAGCGTGTTTGAAAGCCCTCGGGAGGACGAGCACGGTCGCCGACTTTATGATCCCCAACTCACCTTCCGATCCCAAGGTGAAACACCAAAGTGAGGAAATGGTTCGTCTCGATCTTGAAAATATGAGGGATCTATCGGTCGTCGTCGGTGGGCCGCATATAGATGCGGCTGATCTGCAGGGACGAAGACGAAGGAGCTTGTTCGAATGGTCCCATCTTTCTAGAATCGTCCGCCAAGAAGATCAGGGATACGCCTGTGCTTGGATGAAATGGGGAAAAGCCTGGACGGCGAAGGGTAGGACCCTGCAGCAGTGATGTCAGGTGATGCGGGATTCATCGAGCAAGGGTAAGTCAAGGCGACGTCTTTAACTCCCTAATTACAGAGAGACCATGTCGAGTGATCCTGCAGTGGTGAGCTCTTTCTCTTGAACATTCTTCGAGCTGAGATTGGAGGAGAAGAGGAGATTGGTTCATGACGCTTCGGACCGCGTTTTCCAGATGATGCGGTTGGATGGTTGGCGTTCTGAATGAGAGAGAACCCTGCGAGGAACCCTCTTTGGTAGCCCACGGTCATCACGTGTTACACGTGACCTTACCCGGTGTACCCGCACATGGCATGTTTTGTACTCCCGTGATACTCCGTTGGGTAGGGAGTACTGTACTTTCATCGCTACGGAGAACGGAATGCTGTATGTACGGATGCTATAAGAAGGGTAAAAGAGTGTTGTGCGCATGTCGCCCAAGTTTACCGTAATTAGTACCCTGTGCGTGGTGTAACTGTGTGGCTTCGTGGCTGACGCAGTGGTCGATACGAATGACACGTGAAGGCGGTTAAAGAGCGAATCAGCCCATCTCAATCTGAACACAGCCTGCAATCTCAAAGCCTCTTCGTATTCTGCATTGCAACCTCGTAAACCCGAAACTACTGTGGCTTGCTGGCTGCACCCGTCGCCGTCATGGACCAAAGTTCCTTGGATGAGCGATGAGCGGTCTGGCGCATGTTGGTGAAAGCCACGAAAACTCTCTGGCGTTACACCTGGATTTTTGTTTTTGAACAATGCACATGCTCATTTTACGTGCAAGTCTTTTCCTTTACCATGCGACGACATCCACTCTCATCAAGAGTTAATCATACTAGAGACTACGGAGTATTGCGTCAACACTTTGCGAAAGACGTTTTTCCCACTCTTCCATCTATCCATCCTCGGTGCCCGATCTTCGAAGGCCGCCTGCAGCATCCCCAAAAGCTGCGCTGACAGGTACATAACAAGTTTCCCGGAAAAGAGCTGGAAAAACTGAAGGATCCGGCACCTCACTAGGTATTTTCAGCCCCAAATATGAAAGTACACAAAGGTATGCCACGCACACACCAATCTCAAATGGTTGATGGGTACGTACGGAGTACTACGGAGTTCATAAATTGTCAATTCAACATGCAATAACTCCGTACGTACGCGAGTATGACATGAGAAATGTGGCTGGAATTCATACTGATTCCAACCACTTTGTGTTTATTCCTCATTCCGTACGGAGTCCGAGTCCGTATGTGGTCGGTGCAGTCATACATGGGATACTCCGTACAATAGCTTGCTTGGTCCATGACGATCAATTCAAGGGGCAGATCATCTTTTCCCCCCCCCGGCCACGCCCCCGGTTATCATCAATGGGGGGGGCCAAAACACGGGAGCCTCCCGTATTATGTACATACTATAGTTTGTACGGATCATCACTTTTTGCTGATTGTTGAATCTCGCAAAAGAAATCCACCAACCACGGAGAGAGCGCTGATCACCAAACGTACACGGAGTATCCGATTGTCTTTTAAGATCAGACACTTTTCCGTACCTGGCTGGTGGGTACGAGGACATCTTTTCGCCCGGCGTTCGTGTGTCAACGAAGAAGACAGGTTGCGTTTAACATTCATGACTCTTCGATGTGGACGGCCTAATCAATGATTGTTAACCTGGTGTTGCACATGTTGGTTTTTGCATTCATATCACCCGTTGTTCTTTTCAATCAAAAGACGCGTTACACCGTTAATGAATTACCTACCTCATACATACACTTGAAATACCTAGGTAGCTACTCCGTACCTACCTTCACATGCCCTCCTCACATACCTGTTGGATACAAAGTATTACTGTACAAACCAGAAGGAAATAATGCATGTTGAATATTTAGTTTTTACATGAACGAGCAAAGGAAAAAGTCTCAATTATCGTCGTCAAGGGGGTGTAAACGAGTACATGACTTACTCACTCACCTAGCATATACTTTGTACATGATTCGAAAGTTTTTCAGGCCTCTTCAACTATGGATTTCTTCAAACCGTGCTCTACTACAGAAAAGTCTAGACTTCTCTTCTTGAACTCCCGAGGTCCGCCCACAAGGTTTTGTTGAATGACAGCTTTGGATCAAACAGTACATACATGTATTGCACTGCACATACGTACGTGGCCTCTTGTGAGTTTTATTGAACGTGAACTGTATGCCAATGAACAACAATTGGGTTCGAAACTTGACCTCCTCACATACCGGAAGCACAGAGTGTGCTCCTTACAGTAGTCGATGATCTCCATAAACGGTCCCTCGAAAACTGATCAATACTTCCTGCCACTTTTATACTCTCTTCTGTACGGACAAGTAAGTACTAGAGGCAATAAACACCTTACCTAGTGCGGAGTAAACATATTGTCATTATTTTCCCACGAGCCTGAGCACGGAGCACAGACAAAGAGTCAGTGCTTGCCTTCGTTCTCTCACAAAACGGTTTGGTTCCTACAGTATGTACAGAGTAAGCATCCAAAAACACGCCCCGAAACGCCCGCGGCTGGTGTGTGTGGGGACCGACCGTTTTCGGGGAGGTCCGTGATTATCTCGATGTGGTTAATAAAATGATGATGTGTCCGGAGATCATTTCGACTACTTTTTGTTACAGTAACGCTCGTTGTCACTAGTACAACCAAACCCAGTTCACTCGGATACAATCAACTAGCCTCTTGGAATTCCCCTTTTTTTTCCTTTCTTTTTTGAGGCACGGAGGATATTCATGTTGGTTCTGGGGATTTTGGGATTTCCATTTTCATTTTCTCGCCGGATGAAATTCTTACAGTGGTGGGAAGGTAATAAATCAACGTCACGGCACGGTGAATTTTTGTGTTCGTTGTCGTGTGGGGCGGGTTGGTGGTTGGAGAGGGGGGGGGGGGGGCCGGGGCCGCCTGATGACAATACTGTAAAGTTGTGTCCGTACTCCGTACTCCGTTCCCCTTACAAGAGAGAGTATTTGTCAATCTAACTCGCTTACAACAGTAGACAAGACACCATTTTGAAGATCCAATGCAGTTTAGTATGTACGGAAGTAGGCAATGAGGATAACTCTGATGTGGGCAGAGAGAAGAAAATGTTTTTCTTTTTTTCTTCCCATATCGATAATTCTTCGTATAGTAGTAGTAGTAGTAGTACATTGAACCATATCTCATCATATGATCTCATCCAATCCAAAAATCCTCAAGAGACAAGGCAGGCTGCTGCCCTCCACTCCGGATTCTACCTCAGTCTTGTGGTAGTTTTCTTCAGTCTGGTATCTGAAGATTCCCGTTCCCTATTTCCATTTCCATGCCCATTCTCCTCCTCAAACCAAACAAATAACAAAAGAGAGATGGTATCGTATCGGTAGATGTAAATCAATCGCTTGCTTTTTATCCCTTGCACATAGGCGCACGCTGGCTGGTATCTCGCTCTGTAAAACAATTCATAGTTTCGTTGTCGTATATAAAAAAAGAAATCCACGCCACTCATTGTCTTCTAAATGGCGACATCAAACGCACTCGGTCTTCGGTCGTGAGGGTATGACGGATACGGATACGGAAAGCCTCCTTTAATGTCGGGATACGTGTAGTCTGAAGTATAACCGTGGTGGTGGTGATTGTATTCGCAGTCATAGTGATAGACGGACTGCTGCTCTTGTAACTCTTCGAGAAGGGCTTCCTCGAGATCTTCTTCTTGGTCGAGGAGGTCTTCAACCGCCGCCGAACATCGATCGTGAGCCATCCTCAGACCCTCACATTCGTCGGCCCCGGATACTGTGCAGATACTGAGGATGGAATTCAGTTGTGACCGTTGAGCTTGAATCTGAGCTTCGATCTTTCTCGACACCGAGGCCATGTCTGCATGCGGCGGTGTCGGAGAGAACGAGATCGGACTTGACGGTCGGGATGACATTGGTGAGCTGGTGGGTGAAGTGGATGGTAGATTGTACCGAGCTCGGAGCGGGACATGTGAGGCGATCAGAGCGGCGAGTTTCCAAATGTCACAGTAGATGCAAGAAGTTGTCGTTGCACATGCCGAAGACAGAATCTTTTGGGTGGTGGTGACGTGTTGTTGATTGGAGAAATGAGGTCTCATACCCTTGAGAAGGGCGACTTTTGTTTTGCAAGTCAAATGCATCTCGGTAGGTGGTGGTTGTGGTTGTGTCTGGGTGAGGAGTGACTGAGAAAAAGCAGGATGGATCAAGATTGAGCTGATCATGGAGATGAAGGCCTCGGTTTTCTATACAGCAATTCTCTTGTTGTTGATGATTTCACGCAGTACGAGGGGTTGGTATGTCGGTCCAAGAAACTAATCTTTCGATAAATTTGAAAGGGAGAGCACGGACTCTATGGTGTATCGTCCAAGTCGGTAGTGGGAAGATTTGATGGACGATGACGGACACAAGCGACGAAATATATTGACGATGGAAGAGTGATACAAGACAGGAGTCTAGTGGACTTTTATGACTTATGTATACAAACCGGGGAATATTGTATCTCACCTTTGGGTTCCAATTGTTTTTTGTCAGTATGGAGTATTCGTATGATGCTACTGTATTGTCCGAAAGATGTCAGCAGGCAGAGAGTTAGGCTGAGACTGCTGCCTTCACCGATTGACAGCTCTGGACCCTTGCTGGCCTTAGGGCTGGAGATGCGCATATTGACCCCCAAAACGAGGATAGTGAGTCGACCAGGGTCGCATGATTACCGGTAAACGGGAAATATTGTCAAGTGGCATGTTTCACGTGGAGAAGGGGAGATGGCGGTCACCTACGGCGTACAGTAGTAACGAGTAGAAGAAGGGAAAAAAAAGAGTGGCTGAGGGGACAAAAGGAACTTTGGTTTCTAGGCACTTGGTGCAGACCGAAAGAATGAAACTCACCGATGATTGACTGGAGAAAGAGAGGAGAGAGAGAGAGTCAATCAGGGATCAAGGATCATCTCTACAGTACTTTACGGATTACTCTGGAAACCAGCAAAAGGACAAGGACCAAAAGACCTTACGAGTTACGGGGACTCTAGGCAGGAATAGGGAGGTGGTACGAGGGGAACCAGGGAAGATGGATTCATGGTTGGTGGAAAAGAGTGAGCACCAACCGTGACGTGCAGGAACGAGGGCACCGACAAGGCAGTACGGAAGTAGGTAACACGAGCTACGGGTGCGAGTCTAGGCGACTTTGGGTGTTTTGGAGCTGGAGCTGCAGGCCATCAAAGGAGTTACACCAGCCCAAGCCACGTCCCCCAAGGCACGGAGTCATGGAGTACCTAGAGCCACATTCTACAGAGGGTCAAATAATAATCCATGCTCATGGCCTATACCCAAAACTACCCCCCGGTGATGCCTAGAACTTGTTATTTAGTTCTGTACGGCCTACAGACAGGCTCCTTTTGCGGTGAAGTCTTTGGGATGTCTTACCGCGTAATGAATGATATGTTCGCTGTTGTCTCGTCAACTCATCTCACATTTTGACTCTCTCAGAGACAAAGTTCAATACGAAGACTCTCCCGTGGTTTCCGTTCCATCAGCCTCATGACACTCTAATCGGTTGTGCTTTCAACTCTTGTATCCTCTTTCTTTTTGACTTGCCGCCTTGGAAACGGAATCGTCATGAGACGGTCTCATCTTGGCTCTCCTTCTTATCGTGCATTCCACATGTTCGTATGTCGGATTCTTTGTGCCCCTTTGTCTTAATTCTCGTGTTCGCTTAACTCTCGAATCATTGTTGCAACATGCGGTCACCACCAAAAATGTCTTTTTGGCTTCTCCTGGGCTACACCATCTCCGCGCTGTCACAATCATCACTCAATACTCAGCCGCAAATAGGGTCGTCATCCACCGCGAAGGAGTCATTTTCAGATCTTCTTTTCCAGGACAACTCGATCAGCCCCAAGTTCCACTCTCGTCTATCACGGCGCGATGCGACATGAATGGAATCCACATGCAAAGCCGATGACTCTTTGGCCATTTCTCTTCTACGAGTCACGCCCTCTCTGTCTAGCCCAGCCTAATAGTACAGAATCTCCTCGGAGACCCTCAGTTGGTCCTCCATGCCTTCCAGAGTGCCTCGCTCGTTGCATCTCCTGCCTGTGAAACACATACGCCATGTCCTTTTCCCACCGCCCTCTTCCTGACTCTCATCCTATCGCCATTGCTCAAAGCCCCATTGACATTCACCCTCCCCAAAAATCCATGCCTCACCACCCTCTGCGTACTCGGCCAATCTTGCCCAATCAACGTCTTGCCAACAGAGCATTCCTCTCATGCTCTGGGTATTGAGCCATCACCAGCCTGAAGATCGTCTCAGCCTGGTCGTTGAGTCGGGCGTTCA
Source organism: Exophiala oligosperma (assembly GCF_000835515.1). Taxonomy (NCBI): domain Eukaryota; kingdom Fungi; phylum Ascomycota; class Eurotiomycetes; order Chaetothyriales; family Herpotrichiellaceae; genus Exophiala; species Exophiala oligosperma. The sequence goes on from NW_015622826.1 coordinate 170,761, forward strand.
GTCCCCGGATGACATTGTCGCCTGCCTCGATGAGAGCGTTGAACTCTCGCACCTGACCTTGGCGCTCTGCCACCAGCTGACCTTGGGCTTGATTTGCCCTTTCAAGGTCATGTCTGAGGCGTTGGTTGTCTGATCGCAACCGCTCACACTCGGTCTCCAGTTCAAACACTCCCTGGGCCATTCTGCCGCCCATAACCGGCCCCGATGAGCCACCCGACGTCAACGGTGGAAATTCCTCTTGTGATTGCGTCGTTGCAACCACAGATGACGCCGCTCTCAACCCAGCAGGCACAGCAGAGGCCACCTCTTGTGGCGCGAGGCCAAGTCTCCTGTCCAGGGCGTCCACTCGCTGACCAAGCTGGGCCAAGAAGATATGGTCGTGGCGTGCCATTGCTTGGGATTGTGGCTCTTCTAGCAGCCGTTTCAACAACTCCCGCGCCTCTCTTGTCCAGCCGATCTTGTCGCCGGCGTACTTCTCACTGGCATTCTCTGCCAGGGTTATCTTGATCTCGGCGACCAAGCCGGCTTGAATGCCAGGGGTGGATAGGAGTTTGTTCTGATGAGCATGTCAGCATTGATTGATATATATATATATATATATATATATATGTATATCGATGGGTGATGTGTGTGTGTCAGAAAGGTGGGTACTGTTGTGAGAAAGTTGAAAGCAAGAAAGGTACGTACGCAAGTTTGGACAGCCTCATCTGGGAAATTATGTTTGTACACGTGCTTGATCATGACCTTCAAACAGTGAACACAGATCAGCAGTCTGACGCAAGCAACATATGGTTGTGACCTGCGGTCCAGATAGGAGGACAACATACCTTCTCTGCGAATGACTTTCTCAGCGTGCGCTGAAGTCTGAATGAAGCAACAAAAGGTTAGTCTCATGCGTCTGACCTCGCAAATTGGCAGGCCTTGGAGTCATGACCCATGACATGACGCGGGAGAGGAGAGCGGAGTAGGATATCATACCTGTTCTCGTACTTCATCTTTGCAAATTCAAGGTAATGGCAACGCTCTCTCCGCCTCTTGTCCCAAAAGTCGATCGTCAGGGTCAGGGTCAGGGTCAGGACGCGAAAACACAGACACACGACTCTGGTACTGTATCTTCAACTGTATCGATCGTCGCGAGACCGGGGGCCGAAATGAGGTAGGAGTTGGAAATAGGAACGAAGATTTGTCTCCCTCTATGGACATTCGCGTCGTGAGGACCTTTTTGAAGATTCATGGAAGCTTGAGTTTAATTTTGTTTCTTCTTCCTACCTTGAAATCTCTAAATTGAAGAGGAAAAAATTTACAACAATAACAACAACGACAGCAACAAAAGAGCGTGACGCAGTTGCGTCACGATCCAAAGGCGGTGCCAGTGCAAGTGAAGGGGCCTGTGAATTCACTGAGCGGCGTGGAAAGTTGTGCGTGCGGTGAATTACTATCTACGCCTTCAGAAGGGGGCAGTGATTCTGGGGCTTTGTGTCAGTACGAGGGAGGGACGGAGGGAGGGAGAGAGAGAGGAGACGTCCACTTGACTCATTCGGTGTGCACTGGATTCGTGCCTGTAGCTCAAAGCATAATACGCTGTTGTATCAAAAATTCTCTCTCCTCCCCACCCCTTTATGTCTTCTGGGCTTTTGCTGGCTGGGGCGGAGAAGTTGAAAAATCACTTTTGTTTCCCATTCACGAGCCGTGGCAAGGGCGGAGGAAATAAAAAGGAAAGAGGGTAGTAGTCTCGCCTTTGCACATAAATAATTCCCCTATGCCCCTGACAAGGTCGACCATTTCAAGTCCTCGTAGAAAAAAAAGAGAAGACGATGAGGAGGCTGATTTTGAAAAGTCGTCGACGAAAAGCCATGATCCCGAAAACCATGGATCTTCGGCGGGTATGCTTTTTGTTCTGCGGGACATTGTACTGTGTACTAGTTGATATCATTTTCCTTGTAGCCTTGCCGTCTCTCCATGTCTCTGTCATGCCTGTACCACCTTAGGTACGCTCTACGCGCGTCATGGTAATGATAAATAGGGGTTCGTTCATTTCATACACACACACACACATGCACACACAAAGCCCTTCTTCCCATCACCACGTCACCAATACAAGGACTAGGCCCTGTCACAGCTTTAATACCGCGGAGGTGGAGGAGGTGCACCATAGCCTCCCTGCTGCTGCGGTGGTCCACCGTAACCACCTTGCTGAGGAGGAGGTCTTCCATAGCCGCCCTGTTGAGGGCCACCATACCCGCCTTGCTGAGGAGGAGGGCCGCCGCCATAACCACCTTGTTGTGGAGGACCACCGTAGCCACCCTGAGGGGGATATCCACCGCCGTAGCCGCCCTGTTGTGGAGGTGGACCACCGTAGCCACCTTGTCCCGGAGGGGGTCGAGGGGCGTTGCTCTTCTCGTCCTTGGCGTCATAGGAAGAATCGATACTACCGAGGAGGAGCTTGATGAGCCACAATTCTGGGGTCAGGTTGACCGGTGGGTTCGCGCGAGACATTTCGTCGGCTTCGACTTCGTAGTCTGTTGTCACAACATGTTAGATATTGCCTCTTCTTTTTTGTACAACTCAAATCAAAATCAAAAAGCCAAAGCCACAAAATAACTTACTGGATGTACAATCGATAATGTCACCAATCGTGGGTTCCTCGTCCAGCTTGCTCAAAAACTCACGAGCCTTGAGATCGTTGCCGACCTGAGCAAACTGGAAGGCAAGGGCACCTTTGCCGTATCGAGGGTTTCTAGACAGCTCGTCCGAAGCGTTCTTGATGATCCTGGCCACGTCTCCAGAGCTTTCACCGGTTGGCTGACCGTCGGTGATTGTGATGACCAAGACCGGCTTGCGAAGTTGGCCACTGCGAGCGGCTTGGAGAACCAACGGGCGAAGGATCTTGTTGTCGAGTTCTCGACCCATGGGAGTGAGGCCGGAGAAGCGAGTGCGCGCGACCATCTCGGTGACTTGTTGCTCGCTACGGATGTTGTTACCTCCGTCGGGAGAGTTCATGAAGCGGACTTGAATGCCGTCATCGTCGAAGAGACTGGTCGCAAAGGCGACACGCGACAATATCAACTTCAGGTCGTCAATACGCTCCCCGTTCTCTTCAAACTGCATGGAACCGCTGTCGTCGATGTACAGCACGACGTCGTAGAGTGCGAGCTTGACAATGTCCGATGCGATTTCGCTGTTGATGCGCCATGCTGCTGCGAGCTGTGCGACTTGCTGAGCGGCTCGGTTGGCGATCTGGTCAAGAATCGGCGAATTGGGTGGGTAGAAGCTTTGCAGGCCCTTCTCTTGAATCGCTGCTTGTAGGAGTTGTTTGTAACCGCCTACATTTCCAACGGGAGCGGGAGGAGGACCGCCGGGGCCGCCGGGACCACCACCGTATTGAGGTTGGCCGCCATATTGCTGAGGGGGAGGGCCACCGCCTTGAGGACCGCCGGGGTAGGGGGTTTGACCTTGACCTTGACCTTGAGGACCACCCTAAAACAAGCAAAGTGTTAGCTAAACCGATAATCTTATTCGCAAGGTGCTCGCAAATAAAGTGCAAATGCGACGAACATATCCATATCCACTGTTCTGCTGTTGCTGATACGGCTGCTGTTGATATTGTGGCGCGCCGTATTGATTGGGGGGTTGGTATTGCGACTGGTATGAAGTGTATGCGGACTGCGGTTGCGGCGATTGGTAACCTCCACCTTGATACCCTCCTTGGGGTGGAACGCCTAGTTGTTGGCCATACTGTTGTTGTTGTTGTTGCTGCTGCTGCGGGGACTGCCACGCAGGCTGCTGGTATGGCTGTGGTGATGCACTTGGCCGAGGAGGTACCGGAGGCTGGTTATAAGGTGACGGCTGTTGTTGTTGTTGTTGTTGAGGGTAGGGACTCGTAGGCGGTTGAGGTGCGCCCGGTGCTTGGCCGCCTGGTGTTGCCGCTGCCAGGCGAGAAAACTTGCTCATGATCTTTTGGATGTGGTTGTTGGACGACGCAGGAAGTACGGTTGGTGTACAAATATACAAATGGGAAAAAAAAGGCCTGCCACAATGGTCGATTGTGGTGGACGTGCAGCTTTGCAGGTGGATATGGACAGGTTCCAGCTCACGGCGCAAGGTGACGCAAGAGGTCTGCGCCGAGAATAGGCCTCACAAGCAAAAGTTGCGGTGTTCGGAAGATGCTTACCGAGGGAGGGCCACCTGGATACGCCTGGTAAGATGATTGACCTTGACCTTGACCTTGACCTGGTCCTCCGCTCTATATGAGTCTCATCAGTACCCGCCGGGCCGCTAGTCGTAGTTGATGATGGGATCAATCATGGGACCATCGTGGGATTGTAGGTAGGTACTCACATAGCCACCGGGAGGAGCGCCACCTCCAGGCTGGAGAGATGTCGGCGGACCACCAGGATAAGCTGCCTGAGAAGCAGCAAGTTTAGAGGCAAGCTATACGCGTCATCAGCGGGAAGAAGTTTTGGCATGGCAAGACTTGGTCTTTGCTGGTGCTTGTAGGTCCGACTGGACTGTGCCTTTAGGGATTGCGGGGGCAGGGAATTGGAGAGAGCGACAGACTTACACCCATGTTTTATGTTGGTTGAAGATCAGAATGAAGTTGCTTCCACTGCAGTAGTGATCGTGATGTCGACACACAAGCAAGATGGTATGTAGAGGTAGGAGATCAAACTGAGCCGATGACGAGCTTTGGTTTTAAACAAGTTGACCGGCCTTGTACCAGTTAAAAGACTCAAACGAGCATAGAAGCCAAGGCACCGTCAGAGTAACAGGGCTGTGCTGTTCACCAAACAGGTGGGGTAAACTCACTGGAATTACAATACGAGTATGCCCCTGGATGACTTGTGGCACAGGTATCTAATCGCTGTGAATGCAATGATTGACCACAGATGTTACAGAATACTGTTGTTCACATATCATCTCACGAGAAGTGATTCAATCACAGGCTCGTTGATCAAAGTACCTAGACAGCTACTTCTCACCACTGGTATTCACGGTGGTAACAGTGCCACACTCGTGACGAAGACACCAGCCATCAGCCACCGAGTGGCGCTCAACGCAGTCTAAATAGCACAGCCTTGTCTACCCCTCCATTGTCTCTCCTGTTCCCGCTGCCGTCATACCTTCGCAAAATATGCTGCGACGGGTTAAGCTCACGAGAAACCCTGAACACAGATAGACAGGGATAGAAAAAGCAATATCGTTCTACTGAATGACCCTCAACATCACCCGTCCTCAACCTCAAGATCACCATGTACAAAGTAGCCTGGGCTCTGTCTGCTGTTGAGTAACTCACAAGGCTAAAAGGGAAGAACATTGTCGCCTATGATTAGATAAGATGCGTTATAATTTCCCCGGTGAACTTGCCTTTCCCGGGTAGAAATTGGCTCCTAACTTCGCTTCATACCCGCCACCGTCAGAGCATATCATCAAGACCTGCCAGAATGCAATCAGAGTGCATGGCCTCTGTCGAAAAGTGTCTCTGAAATACTGTGCATGCGTGTCGTATTCAGGCTAGGTGCAGCTTGGCAGGCTTTGTGGAGGTAAAATTGAAACAAGTAGGAGTAATAATTCTGTCGCGACAAACTGGGATCGATATCGGGTTGAGTTGTGTTATCGTTGACAGCGGCCACAGCGGCATCAAAGTACATCATGCCAGCCTACAATACTTCACAGCGGATGGCGATTCATCAGTTTGTCAACTTCACGCAGGCCAAGGAGAGCATAGCGGCAAAGGTATGAGGACGAGGAGATGTTGAAAGGTCATTTGCTGACTGCCTGTCTTGTAGCTCCTGAAGAACCACGACTGGAACTTGGAACGCGCGCTTGATTCGTGAGTATGCCTTTCATTGTCTTGCACTTAAGCCTCCTCCCTCTCTGGTCCAACTCAGTGTCCGCGTTGGGTGTATTGAATCGGAAGGACGACATAACTTGCGAGACATCGACATGGCCATTATTACCGGCAGTAGAGTACATGGTCCAGGAAGTACAATAATGGTGGCTACTGGAGTGTCCGTCGGTCAACAGCAATCAGCAACTGAGAGGCCTTGCGACGACAATGCCCACACACGATCTCAACTTTAAGTCGCAGCCTCGTCCAACTCTTTCGCCAAGACTGCCTTCTTTGTCAGTGCAGAGACAGAGAGATTTGTCTCAGCTTGTTCCAACTTCCAGGCAGCCATCGCTCTTTCTTTTGATGTGACGGTCATCTGAAATCCAAAAAGCCCAGATCGCCATTAAACCCATCTTTTCATCGTTCAGTCAGATTACCTCCTCACTGCGTCATGGCACCTAGCAAGACAGCCAAGCCACTCAGCAAGCCGCCGAAGAAGGCCCCGAGCAAGCCTGCAAAAACGACGCGCAAGACTGCAAGTGATGCGACGCCCAGCAAGCCGGCCAGGAAGCGCAAAGCCGCCAGTGATGCCACGGCGACCAACGATGCCGCTCCACCCGAGAAAAAGCCCAAGAAATCTCCTGCCAAACCAAAGACCTCTGCTGTAGACTCAACCATCAAGCCCAAGAAACCCCGTGCAAAGGCGGAGCCCAAGACACCCAAGAGGGCGACCAAGAAGGCACCTGCCGCGACGACCACCGAGACATCCGAGGCCACAGGGTTCGTTGTTTGTCACTACTGGAGCCTGCAATACTGACATGTTTTTTTCCTCCGACAGGTTTTACCAGGCCGGTTCCACCGATGGAGTCCCATCTGCTGTCGAGAAGAATTTGAAGAAGTTGTTTGACGATTACCGAGGTAATACTATTTGGAACATCTACAGAACAGCCTCTCTGACAGGTGACTGCCTAGACAATCCTAAAGAATCCCCAGACAAGATCGGCATCGACGGCGCTCAGAACTACCTCGGTGCCATCAAAGTGCAGTTGGACGAACTCGCTCACCTGGCCATTTGCGACCTGTTGCAGTGTCCCTCGATCGGTGAATTTGACAGAGATCCTTTCGTCGCAGGCTGGCGCAGCGCGTCATCCGCGAACAAGCCCTGCGATACCGTCGCGGCCCAAGCGCAGTACGTCGACGTCATTCGCAAGAAGATGTCCGCCGACCCGGCCTACTTTAAACAAGTCTACCGCAATGCCTTTAAGCTCGCCAAGCCCGAGGGTCAGAGGAGTGTCCCCATGGAGTCGGCCGTCGACTTTTGGAACATGTTCTTCCGGTCGGACAACGGTGGCCTAGGCTGGAACACCGCGTCGACCAAGTGGTTGGACATGTGGTGTGAATTCTACGAAACCAACATCAAGAGACCGGTCAACAAGGACTTGTGGAACATGGTCGGTGAGATGGCCTTGAAGATCAAGGAGCCGGATGGGGAGGCCCTGGAGTGGTGGAGTCCGGACGGCGCGTGGCCCATGGCGATCGATGACTTCATCTCGCACGTCAAGGACAAGACAAAGTCGGCCGGTGGTGATGATGCGATGGATACCAGCTAACCCATCAGCGTCGTTCGTTGGGGAGCATGGCATTCATGCCTTGGCACACATTATGTTCTTGTTGCCGTCATGTTCACACACTCCATCACATCACGCACACACACACACGACAGGCTGCAGAAGAATGGTCAAAAGATGAAAGTGGACTTGATCAACAACTACGGCAGCAACCTGCATTTTTGCTCTTCGTGCTATTAGCGACTAACCACAGAGAATTATGAGAAGACATTCTAGCGTGTCAAACAGATAAAGCATTGGGTCAGTTCTGATTCTCTACCACTGACCGACAAATGAGAATGAATGTTCAATTCGATACCTAGAACGTAGGGGTACATTGCTCTATCGATTCGTTGAACCGACGCTCTTACCAAGTCCCAGTGACTTTGGTTTTGAGGGCGTTTTGTTGCTCACTTTTCTTCATCGCATTAGTCACCCCGGCCCTTGTCCAGGCCGTGACACTGGGCCTCTTTAGAGTTTGCCCTGGGTGCAGCAGTCATCCAGAGTTTCTTCCCACTGACGGTCATGAGTCCAAAGTCACGCTGGACCATCATGTCCTCGGTGACACGCGGGTCCAGGGCGAGGTCGAACCGTTGGTACAGAGCGCAGATTGTAAGTAAAACCTGGACGCGCGCGAGGTGCATACCGATACAGTTTCTGTTGCCCGTGCTGAAAGGTCGGTTCATTGAGCGCATCCAGGGCGTGGCCGTCTCCCACCGTTCTGGAACGAAGGCTTCAGGGTCGGGAAAGGCTTCGGGGTCGCGGGCCGTCGCGTAGGGAACGTTGGACACCGTGGTGCCGTACGGGACGAAGGAACCGCCGATGGATTTGCCGGGGGAGAGGCGCACGGAGCAGGACATGATGGGCCCGCGGAGGCGGAGCGTCTCTTGGAGGACGCAGTTGAGGTAGGGCTGTACGACGGTGAACGGGCAGTCAGTGAACCATACACCACCTCGGACAGAAATTGATGATGGGATCAGACCAGACTTACGAGTTTAGTGGCCGTGTCAAAGGCCGGCATGACATACGGGTCGGGGAATGCGTCGCGGATCTCTCTGGTCAAGCGCTCTAGTACCTCTGGTCGTTTCGAGACCTCGTACAACAGATACAGGACCGTCGTGGCCGAGGTGCCGCTACCCGCGATGATGAAGAGCACGCTGTTCTCCACCAACTCGGCGTCGGTCAGGGTGGTGTTGGTGTCCGTGTCACACGCGGTGAGCATGTGTCGTAGCAGGCCTTGTTCGGTGGTCCCCTTTCCCAGTCGCGCCCTGAATTCGTCAATGTAGCCTTGCACCGAGCGTCGGATCCTGGGTTGGGCTTGTCTGGCGGCCTTGAAGGGCCCAAAGGGAAAATACCGGGCGATCGGCAGGAGGCCGAAAAGGGGACAGACGGTGAAATATGTCTCGATGTCTTGTGCGCCCTGGTGAGGCCTTCCCGAGAGGGTATCGAAGCTCTTGGCGAAGCTGAGTCGGCTCGTGATGTCCAGAAAGAGGTGGTGCGTCTCGTCGTGCAGCTCGACGGGCTGCCTGGCCGTGGCGATGTTGGCGATGTACTGTTCGATGATCTGCGATATTTCTGGCTGGAAGTCGAGAACACCTTGTTGGGAGAAGCCGTGGGACAGTAATCGTCTCATGCGACCATGTTCGTTTCTGTCGGTGGTGCTGAACACGGATTGCCTCCCCGTCAGGCTGAATCCTTTGTAGAACGCCGGTGCCTTGAGGCATGGTTCTGTGCTCTGTGCAAAAATGTCCTTGATCGAGGCTTCGTCGCTGTAGGAGAGCTCATTGGCCCCCACACGCACCACTTTGCCATACTTCATGTGCAGCTCGTAACGTTTGTAGGTATTCTGTGCCGTCAGGGACATGTAGACCATGTACCAATCGGTCATCTTGGCCATCAGAGGTCCTGGGTATGTGGCCAGAGGGTGGAAGAAGACACGATAGATGATCAGAATCAGCCAGTACAGTGTAGAGGCCCCTACCAGGGAGGGCCAGACTGCGAAATCGCTAATAGAAGCCATGGTGGATGAATTCTACGTCGTTCGAACAAAGCAAGCCGGAGAATTGTTGAGGAAGGGATGAGCAGGGAGAGGAGAAACGACCGTGTTACCTCGTATATGTTGTGTTAGGTTCACGGCGCTGTGTGAGACGGAGCTCGTGCCAGTGGCGTAATTAGTGCAACACAAATGCATCTGAACTTTGATAGATCGGAAACGACCTTGCATATCACAGGTTGAACGACCTAGATTAGTGTTCGCTCCCCCGGAAATGCTGTCGAATGCGAGGCCGTACCCCACAGACCCCTGGAGCGGTCGTTTATTAGATTCCCCGTGAGTACGGGGGTGCGAGATGATCCTCTCGGGTCCCCACACCCTGGAAACTCAGCCTTGAGGATAGCTTTCGGATCTCCACGCAGCCCAGCCTCAGAAAGGCAACCAGGAGGAACTTGGTTCATATCGGGCATACCATTTGAGGACGATGGTTGAGTTCAGCTAAGATGTGACGTGACCACATCCATTTTGTCGGATTCAATGGTGCTTGAAATTGGTTACTGAAGCTGCTATTTCTTGGCCGTCAATCAAGGTTCTTGAGTGTTGCCACCATTTTTGGGATGCAACCCCATCGCGGTCTGATCTTTTCTAACTCTGCCATGAATGTTCCCATAATCTTCTTTCTGGAGAGTTGGACGCCGCCTTTCGTGGGATGGTTCTGGTCCTCGATCATGCGCGCCCACACGACAAGGGCTGCGTAGAAAAGGATGATCGCAGACCAGACTGGAGAAACTGACAGTTCCATGTCGCCCACAGTAGTCACAGTCTGTACATCAAATCCAATTTGGTCTAGAATCTTCCATGCGCTCGAGGACGCCGCATCGCTGAAGTGAAGGTCGACGAGCGCGGGGCGTGACGATGGATCATCTTTGAGTCTCGAAGGAAAATCGTCATTGGTAAATGGTTCGTATCCCACCAGAGCCGGCAAAAGCCACATTTTGGAATCTGCCTCCAAGGTCATACAGCAAAAATGATAGACTGGTGTCACAGGTCTGTCAATTTCGGCGACACGCGCTCCATGTTCGGGAAGCACGCTCGATAAGCTGAGCCATCTTGAGAGCGCTCTGCTGAGTCTCTGCTTGCATCGTATATACTCTGCCGATGCAGAGTGAGGAAGGAGGGGGTTGTAGTATTCAGCATCTGCCGATGACCTTGGCACGCTACCTATTGAAGGAGGAATGTGGTTGGCTGACATATCCGGTCGCACCAAAGCTGTGAGGCTGTGTTGCAATGAAACGATCTCAGCCAACAGCGCGAAAAGCAAGAATACATGGTCGTCAGGGCTCAGACTTGCAGGCGTGGAACCCTTGCCGGTCAGAAGCCATTGGTATATGCTTTGGAAATCGTCATTATTCTCCAATTGCAATGAAACCTCAGAAAGGCGAACTGTAGGTATCGAGTGTAGATGGATGGCGCGAAGCACATCCACAAGCAGATACGTCTTCAATAAACTAGATATGGTCACAGTTAATTTAGAAGGTAAACATATTTCTACATGCTCGAGGAGACTTACCCGGTCATGACTTTACTATTAGCCCCGTGTGCGATTTCTTGTTGACCGTTCTGATTTGAAGGCACTTTCATCAAATGCATCCTATGTGTTATCTGGCCAGGTTCAGAATTCAGGACCAATCCGCGAACCCGGGCACAAGTGGCCTCTAGTGAATCATGACTTACAGTATCACACCAGCCGGCACATGCCTGGACTCTCGTCCAAGTGGCCGAATCTGCTTGAAGTGTGCCGTAAAGTACGAGTAAGAGAGCCTTGTATTTACAATCAGCAATTGGGTCGCACTTGGCTCAAAACACAATCTTCTCAACACGTAAACTTACTGCTTGAACCCACTCAGCATTTCTCGAAAGTGAGTTGTCAACTTCAAGTGCCCCCAGCACCAGAGACCAGCTAGCACGCCAAAGATTCCCAACCCATGACGACAGATGCACCTCTTCAGCGACAGCAGCCCCCAACAGAGCCATGGCCACCACAAGATAGGGAGGCGCTTCTCCTGAAAGTCGTGCCCAAGACAAAAAGAACGGCGTTGCAGGGGCGAAATTATGATAAAATTCATGGAGTAGCGACGTCAATAATTCACCACTTGGCAACGAAGGAAATTCGGCCCAAAGCATTAACGGATATCGTAACACTGATCTTTGATCTTCCTCACTGTTCTCGGGAGGAAATGCGCTTGTAGCAGTGCCTAGAGACATTGGAGCGAGATTAGAGGCAGTTTGCATATTGTCATCGAAAGTAAAGTGTGTACTTCGATCCCCTCTAGGTTTATACTGGCTGCTTGAAAGGAGAGATTGCTTGAAATTGATCATGAACGAGGCATCTGGAGCAACCATCGCCCGTCTTGCATCTGACCTGTGTGGCTGCCATTTATCTAAAACCCTATCAGCGGAGACCCAATACAACGCATTACAGCAAGGTAGTCTTCGATAAGACGAATGATGGATGGCTGCCTAGGGTTGACTCACTCGGTAGCAAGCGCGTCAAAGAGGCTTCAGAGTCCATTATACAGGAGTTCAACGAAATGAACCCGGCATCTCAACTCAAGTAGACAATCGCCGCAAATTATCGGCCAGTCACCAAGAGGGGCGCATGGGGCGCATGCTCGTGCAAAGGATAGACTGAGTTTGAAGGTAATGAATTAGAGGGGATTCCTTGGGCCTGAAGTCACGGACTGTAGGTGGTTGGGATCGTGTTCGATGGTTTGTAGAGGGAAAGAGTTTCAGAAAGTGGTTTTGTGGTGGTGACGCGGAACAACTGTTTGTCCGGAACCGAAATATTTATTGTGTTTCGTCAAATCGTTGAAACCAAAATTCCGTCGATCCAAGACGTTTTACTCCGTATCAATGTCACAAAACGCAGCAGGCCGCTTTTTAATTGTGATTCCGACTGTGAGATCCTCATCGAGGGCTAGCTCCCTCCTGGATGACAATGTAGCAATTCCCAGATTGTGCTACCAGCTACTGTCAAATGGGTGGGCCGGTCATACCAGGAAGAACTCAACAGGTGTGCACTTCATGGATCGTGAACCAGTAAAGCTCACAAGGTTGTAACTACTGTACGATGCACCAATAATGAAGAGATCCCTAGGTGCATCCTTGTGCATGCAAAGACCATCATGTGGTGGGATGCCCCATGAGATTCGCCAATCGACGGAGTAGGAGGAAAACTTGTGTCGGCTCTCCACACATGAAGCGGGATGGTAGAAATGCGGCACAGTTCGTTCTGCTGACATGACGAGTTGCAAATATACCCTTATGTTCTCTCTACAACCTGACAAGCTAGACCCGACCAATCGAGAGTAATCAAAGCCATGGCCTATCTCAACAAACCAGGGACACTCGAGAGAACGATTGCATTGAGCGAGATTCAAGCTGTGCTCCATCGGTATGCAGTGCTGGCACGCGACAATGCCGCATGGGACCAAATGGCTCTGCTCCTCACGAAAGATGGCCTGTATCGTCTTCCCAATGGGACGGTGGTAAAGCCGTCCGAAATGAGCACGGTGGTACAGGGTCAAGAAGCCAAATACATCCGACACCATATCACAAGCATCGATGTACATTTTACAAGCGACAATGAGGCGAGGAGTATCGCACTTTATCTTGCTGTGACCGACAAGTCGGCTCCCGATCATTGGGGCCAGTGGGAGGATGTCTTCAGGCGGACCGAGGATGGGGCATGGCTGATAGCAGATCGAAGCATTGTCGTCGACGGTTGTGATCCCAAGGGTTGGTTCGGCACGACATATGGTGTGCCAAAGGTCGTCAAGGGAACGGAATGAAGATCTACAGTATGGAGAGATGGGCCACGAAAAGCGGACACGGAAAAGTTTTCAAGATGCATGAGTTGATGCTCAACATCCCTCCCCGGCGCCCTCCTCAACGCGCTGAACTCAGTGAAGACAGGCGGCCCTCTTTTCCCCGCCGCGAGCGCGCCTTCAGCAGCTTCATCAGTGAAGACATCCCAAATAATTCTTGTGTTTATATATTTGATTCGCGAAATTTGACTCAACAATGGGTTGATAACTCAATGGCAGCGCTCACGTCCGGAGTCCAAACGCGTCCTAGGCAACGCTGTTTGCGTACCCTCCGAATCAGTCCTCCATATCTTTCTCCGGCCGGGTTAGATTTGGATTCTGTGACCGGAGTAGGGGTGTCCTGCAGCCACTTGTAGTTTCGATTCCAGGGTGTTGCCCCTTTAAAAATCTTGGCTTACAAGGTTTTCTATTCTCACAACTTCCCCCGATCAGGGAGGTTGTGAGATGAGTTTTTGTCCATCAACGCTCCATGATTTTTTTCCGTTCTTGAGGAAACGGGGCGATAAATTTAAAACATACCTGAGAAAACGAGGTGTACACTCAAACTGTGACGATCTTTTTGTTGATATCACTCTCTGAAGATGATCCCTGCGTCCACTCAATATCCACTACCTGAAGTATCAGGAGAGATATGATATATACCATGAGCACTTTGAGGTGTTGAACAGAGCCCCATTTTTTGGCCAGCCAATTGCAAACCACCATTGCTTGTAAAAGGCATGTCTGGTTCTCCATAACCCATACTCCATACCTTGCTTTTACTGGAGGCAGACAATACAGAGGCCGTCCATTCTCATTGCCTTATTTAATTCCTCGGTCCCCCACTTCCTCTCACACACAGTGTTGCACTCATGTCAACTTCACAACAATGGTCGATGAACCACAACTTGACCTACAATGTGGGGATTGCGAGCGGCGATTCTCTCGCAAAGAGCATCTCCAAAGACATCAGAGAACCCGTGAGCATCAATGGATTCTGGAAAGGCATGTTTGCCTGGGAAATGCTTACCCGCTCATGACGAAATGCAGATACGAAAGCAAAACCCTTCCAGTGCGATTACTGCGGTACAACGTTTGCTCGCATCGATAGCTGTCAACGCCACATGAAAGTCTTGCATCCAGAGGCCCGCGAGAACTTGAAAAGACCACGCTCAACAGTCGCGTGCGACTCTTGTTGCGCAAATAAAGTCAAATGCGATGTTGACCGTCCTCCCTGTCGGCGGTGCACGATCAAGAGGATTTCATGCACATTTGACCGTCCTTTACAGCGAGTAAAGCCGAGCCTGTCGACTACCAAGACTGGCACAGAACCGGCCGCGGCAGGAAATATCCTCTCATCGTTTGACTCCAGGACGACACCACACGTGCATGCCGAGATAGGTGGTACGGATGAAGTAATGACACCTTCACACTCTTCGAATGTCCGCTTCATCGACAGTCCAGAAGTGAATCAGATCGCGGATTCGTACTGTCCGACGCTCCCTCCCTTCGACGGTACGATCGAGCCTCTTGCTGCACATTCCTCCGCAGGCAACATTGCAGGTGGAATTGAATTGCCGCAAGAGGATGGTCCCTTCTCTTCTTTCAGCGGAAACTTGTTCGCCTGGCAGGATGAAGGGGTCGAACCTTCGTATCAGGACGTCATCTTTCCAAGCATTTTCGAGGTAAGTTCAAGTCCGCAGTCATTTTACTATCATTGCCGTATTATCTTGTAAATTTCATGCGATTCTTGAAGACCTTGATAAGCCGCCAGCGGAAGTAGACGCGCACTGATCATCAATTAGGTTTCTGAGAATGTAGCAGCCGACTACAACTTTGACTTATTTACCGAAGATTTACTGCGTTTACATGCTTCCGAAAGTCTTCCCGGTACCTTCGCATCCGATCTGATGTCTTTCAACGGTACAGGAATGGCTACTTCGCCCCTGCGTCTCGATTACAGTTATGGCAATGCGCTTCAAGAAAATCAGAATATGGAACTAGAAGCGGCAAATGTTGCAGCAGAGCGACTCAAGGAGTCCACAAACGCTACCTTCGTCTCTCGGCCCCAGTCACCCGGGGTCTTGACTGAACAGTCTCAGTGGATGAAAAGTTTGGTGGCTCAAGGTCGGCCCAGCTTTGACAGAGACGTTATCAATGCATTCCTAGCATTGTTTGAGGATAATATCTCTGCCTTCTTTCCCGGGTCTGGCCAGACAAAATTTACCAGAGAATCTCCTCGACATATCTATCTGGCTATGGCAGGCGTTGGTGGGTGTTTTTGCAGCATCGAAGGTTCAACCCAGGTCGCGAAGTGGTTCTACTACAACGCGCGTCGAGAGCTATTCACTGATGTATACCACTCGAGACGCAGAACATTCGACGAGAAGCTCTGTGTCATCCAAACCTTCTGCTTATTGGAACTCTTTGGGTATCTCTGTGGCGACCAAAGAGCCTACGAGTTGACCGAGGTTTGGCATCTCGAGATGTTACAGATCGCACGACAATTTGGACTTTGGACATCAGCGAAATCCGATTCAGAAGAACGGCAAAGCGGAATCATCCATATCTTGTATACACTGGAGTGCTATCGAACAATTATACTTCAACGGCCAGCCATGTTCTATGCACCAACCGCACAACCTGCCCCTTCCAGTTTCCCATTCAGTTCCAGCTGGTGGTTAGGGCCGAAGGAGGAATCTTTGGAGACAACTCTTCAATCAATTGCGTCCCACGGAACATCAACGAAGAGGATAAAGAGCAGCAGCATGAGTTTCCTCAGTCTTTGCGCTATCTCGCTCTCAGCATCACAATCGACGTGCATTGGGAATCTTGAGCCGAGTCAATCCTCGGAACAAGACATCAGTAAAAAGGGGGACCAAGGTGCCCCGAGTCAAGACCACTCCACGAGAAAGTTCTTTGAGATGCTTTTGAACAATTGGAGATGCTCACATGCCATTGCCCCAGAACCTAGCACCATGATGTTGTTCCACCTGCTACACCTGAACATCTACGTTTCCTTGTCCTCACTACAGGATGTCGAACAGTGGAACCTCCGTCACCGATGCTTTTACAGCGATGAAGACAAAGCCAAATCTTTGTGGCACGCCGGGCATGTTCTGCGCCTGGCCAAAGATATGAGTATGCTCGCCACGCCCGAAGCACGAGAATCTGGCACACTTCTGCCACCTCACTTCCCGCATGCAGTGTTTTTGGCATCTCTCTGCTTTTGGCGGGTGGATTACGAGGAGACAAATGACGACTCCATGCCAGGGGCTTACAATAATGGAATTACCAGAGGAAAGGAGATCCAGCTGGGAGAGAGTCTTATATCGCGTCATAGATCTGGCATGGCTAGGGTGTACAAAAAGGTGCTCGAGCGACTGCGGTCAGTGGTGTAGTTCGACGCAACTGAGATGTCATTCTGTACACTGCAACACCCAACAACCTTTCCATCGTGGAAGGATTGTCGTCACTGTACGTCAAGTCTTGTGGTTGCTGCGCGTACCTAAAGAAGCGCCTGGAGTCATTCAGGTGCCGAGCTCGTCGAGTGGTGACGTATATTGATCTTTCGAGTTCGTTAACATACTCAACGCACGTTTTACAAGATAAAAGGGGAACGAAGTGAAAGTAAGAGGCTGTTGTCTGGCGTTAAGTGAAAGGGGACAATTTACGGGGATGGAGAGGGGGTCTCCTGTATACCTGCTCCACCCTTGCGCTCTCTACGGTGGATGATGTAAACGTTCATCACACAAAAGTAAACGCGGTTTGCGTGACGCGCTTTCAGAAAACCACTTTAACCGCGAGGAAGTGATTTCGATTTCCACCACATTGATACACCGTACGAACCAGGGGTATCTTGATTTTTTGTTGTTCTTTTCTTTCTTCGAATCCGACGGTCTTCCAGATTCGTTTCAGGATTTTCATAATGTCCAGCGACTTCAAAAAGTATTTGGCGACCGAGGTCCTGTCGGAGCAGAGGACCGTGTCGTACCGCAACGTTTCGCGCGCCTTGAAGGTCCACGTCAACGCCGCGAAATGTATGCTGTACGAGTTCTATGGATTTCAGAACGAAAAGAAGCCAGGGTCGGTGTACGCCACATATCTCTTGTCTGGAGTGAAGAAACGACAACAGTCCCCTCTCAAGGCCAATGGAGCCCTAGACGGCGACCACAAGCAAGAACAACAACGACAAGAACAAGAATTCGAAGATGAACCGATCCCTTCAAGCCCACCCCCCTTTACCAGTTCAATGTTGGAACCGAGCCAGCAGAGTGACAAACAACCCACGGAAGAAGGAGAAGAACGAGAACAATCTCCACAAGTAAGAGTGCGGACGATTACACTCGTGAGGGAAGAGAGTCTGAAAGGTGGGTTTTTGGATCCTATGGATTTGCTGCGCTCGTCTGCGCATGAACGGCGGAAAATGGAGAGATTCCTCGCGCTAACAATTGATTTGACACGGATAGAAATCAAAGAACAGTACGAAACCATCAGCTCGATACACCTCTACAGCCTGTCCCCCGCTCGAATACAAGATCTCGTCAGCCTGACCGACGTGGGCCGGGGTTTGTTCACGGACGTGTTTGCAAAGGAGGACCCCCTGGAACACGGGAAACGATATGGCATAATACAAAACCCCGAAGTGAGAAGACGCAAAGGCAAGCGACCGATTATCTCTCAAGGTCCGGCTCCGAAATTCCAGCCGGTCAGGGAAGATGCAAAGAACCCACCGCCGCGGACGTCCGCACAGTCAAGCACTCGGCAGAAACAACAGCCTAGCAAAAACGCGGCCGAAGACACGCCCGAGGAAGCTTCTCGACCTGGCTCTCGTGACAGCACATCTACGACCAACACCCCGTCGAATAATAAACAACCTCCCCCTTCACTCAAACGTGGCGGGTCGTCGGATCTGTTCAAGGCCTTTGCGAAGCAAGGGAACCAAAAACCAAAAACATCGTCGCTTGCGAAACAAGACCCTGACACTGTGATGAAGGACGACGACGACGACGACGAAGGAGAGTCGGAAGACGAGGCCTTGTTTCTGGACACGGGGAAACGAACGACCAAGAAGAGGGCCAGTGACGTGAAGAAGGAGCGAGAAGATAAAGCGGCCAAGCTTCGTAAGATGATGGATTCGGATGACGAAGAGGAGGCCGAGCCAGGAGTAGTCCCCGCCAATGCGGAAAACGAAAACGCGACAGGGACCGACGCCGTGAAGGATGAAGGGGACGAGGAAGAAGTCGCCTGGTCGGATTCGGATACGGAGAAACAAAACAAGAAGGAAGCTTCTACAGAAAAGGACGGTGACCAGGCCAACTCCACCACCGCCACCGCCGGTTCAGAACCAAAGAGGCGCAGAGGCAAACGCAAGGTCACGAAGAAACGTACCGTCAAGGACGAGGACGGATACCTGGTCACGAAGGAGGAGGTGGGTTGGGAGAGTTATAGCGAGGAAGAACCTGAACCTGCTGTTGCTCCGGTCAAGAAGGTTGCGCCGCCGAAGAGTACCACGACTAGTAGTTTCGGATCAAACAAGTCACAAAATCAGAGTGCGGGCAGTCAGAAAGGTGGTGCAGGTGGTGGTGGTGCAAAATCTGCGCCGAAAAAGGGCGGAAACATTATGAGTTTCTTTGGAAAGAAAAATGCTTGAAAATGATAGATGGCATGAGCATCTCTTCTAGCGGATTGATTCATAACTCGCAAAGGATACCTTGTTGCCTGGTGAGGGTGGGCATCAAGTCATGTCGAGGTGTATGGATTAGCGTAACGTACAATAGGATAAATGTTGATCGAGCATCAATTGCGTACCGAGACCTGTAATGTATCTTGTCGAAACTACCTTGAGAAAGAATGGCATTGTGCATTGGATCGATTGGTTCTGTACCTGGGTATGTTGTGAATTATATATTCGTCTTTTTGAACGGCGGCCTAACCTGTAATGGAGAAAATGTCTATTTCGTTTTTGTATGCCACTTTTGTCCTGGATACACTGATTGATTTCAGTAGGACCAGACGGTCACCACCTCACTCTAGGTACCCAGGTAGGCAAGTCCTATCAGCTCCCCGAAGAACTCTTTCCCTCATTGACTGTTGGACCGTACGAACCCCTGACCGACTCGATAACTCATAAACGACCCATCTTCCTCTGGCTTCATGACCAAATGAGGCTTGTGCTCCGCGAGCCAGAGGACGGTCTGCGCGAAGACGCTGTTGGCCCACGCGAACCAACTCCTCGTCATGCCGTCGCCGCCGGGCCCGATGCCACGATGCACATCAAGAGACTCGTTGATCAGACCAAAGAGACTCGCCTTCTTGACACGGTCGACGCATTCGCTGATCTCGGCGTCGTCGGTGCTCGTCATCGCCTGCACGAGCACGCTCATGGGCCACGCGTTTCGAAGGCCAATGTGCGGACCGCCTATGCCGGAGAACTTGTCGCCGGTCAGAAAGTACGGGTTCCCCCGCTGGGTGAGAATCATGCGCCGAGTATTCTGATATATCGCGTCGTCCTTGTCCACGAATCCGAGCAAGGGAAGCGCCAGGAGGGAGGGGATGTTTGCGTCGTCCATGAGAAGGTGGCCTCCATATCCATCGACCTCGTAGGCAAACACGCGACCAAACTCCGGGTGTGGCACAGCGGCGTGCTTGTAGATGCCGTCTCTGATGATCTCGGATCGGCGCACGAGGTTATCGGCCACTTGAGTCATCCACGTCGCTTCCTTGGCGGACGATCTGGAGGACGCGGTCTTAAGTAGTGCCGCGGTGCGAGATAGTTCCACAGACATCATGGCATTTGCAGGGATGAGGAAGCCAAAGATGGTCGCATCGTCGGAAGGGCGGAATGCTGATCTCACCAGACCTGTGCCATTCGCTAGAGGGTTTCCTGTCCCTTCGAGATTGAGTGTCTCGGTGCCCAAGCGCGTCGAGCGTGAGAATGTGTATTCGTTTCTTTCATATTCGCCCGTGGTAGGGTCGAAAGTGGGCCGAGACTGTTCGTCCAGGACATGCAGGAGGTGCTCGAGGGCTTTGTACCACCGAGGGGTGAGGAACGCGGTCGAGCCGGTCGAGGTGTGATATTGGTTCGTTAATGAGAGGAATGCTGCAAGGCTGTCGAGTTCGTATTTGCATTCAAAGACCACACTTGGTTCATAGGCTGGATGGACGTAGTCTTCCTGGCCCGAGTGAACGGGTGGGAGACGTGACGGGTCAGGCGGTTGGAAGGCGTTGCAGTAGGGCGACGCGATGACGAACTCGGCTTGGGTATTGATGGCGCCGAGGAGGAGACTCGAGATGTCTTCTGCAGACTTGGCCAGATGTTGGTACTGCGCGAGTTGGTTCGTCGAGTCACGAAGCCATTCGGCGTTGATGTCGCCCGTCACGATGAAGGAGTGGGCGCCCTCCCATTTGCCTCGATCCCGGAACAAGCGTGGCTTTTCCGCATGTTTCGTGACTCCATCGACGTGCCAAAGTACGGTGGTATCCAGAGTGTTGGGAAACGCGTTGCGGAAGATCTGTGCCAGGTCTGCGTCCTTCAATCGAGGGTGTAAATCTTCTATGACCTTTTCCACCGCCGGAGACGAGAACTTGCGACAGTGAGGATGCGGTCGTTGGTAAGGAAGCTCTAGAGGCCCTTCGCTGAAAGGCTTACTTGAGTCAAATAATGTCAGCGGACAAATTTGAGACACGGCAACGAAGGTAGCATACTGTTGGTGGCGAGCATAGTTTGTGTAGTCAGGACAGAGCCCGCCGAACACTGCTTGATCTGAAAGATGGCTGTCGTAGAGGTCAGTGTCGGAGTCGCGACCGAACTCGGAGTCAGCGACGGCGACAACGACAACGGTCAGGCAGGTAATAAAACCGAGTACCTGCGTCCATAGGCGCAGATACATGATATAATGAATTAACCCATGCGACGCTTGATATGTGTTTATTGGAAATGCGCAGTGACGAAGCGGGGATTTGTATGGAGTAAATAGTACATAACACAAGGCTGGACGAGGCTGAGTCTATCATCAGCAAAGCAGTAGAATGACAGTCATATGGCTCTCTTGTGTCCCTTATTCGTCTCTGAGTAAATTGACAAGTCTAGTATTACTGTATTTGGACTTTGTATCATTACTGTGTCAAGGATGGAGTACTTCCTCGCTTTTGTCTACCATCCATTCCGACCAGCGAACGCATCCTAGAAGTTGGTCATCGCAGCGATTCTATTCTCCGTAGCCCTTTTCGTAAGCGCTATTTCCGTCGCCAACCATTCAAATGCATGCGGCACACCGCTGTACAAATGGAACTCGGTATTGATGTTTTCGGCAGCAATTCGCATGGCATATGTTGCAGCCTCATCCCGGAAAAGGTCCAAATCTCCTACATCGATATATGTAGCTGGTAAACCAGTCAGGCTCTTCGCCCGCGCAGGAGAAGCATAGTGCGAAACATCCGCGTCCCGTTTGCCAGCTTTATCTCCGAGAAGAGCTGTCCACCCGGTGATGTTGTCGTCCACACTCCAGACGAGAAACGGCGCGAGAGCCGCATTGGGTGTGAGATTGCGATCGTCTAACATTGGTTCAATAAGTAATTGTTTCGCAATGGGAGGCTGTAAGTTTTTATCCCTGGCCATCAGGGCCACACCTGCAGCGGCACCAGCGCCTGAACTTTCTCCAAACAATGCTATCCTTGTGGGATCGATATTCAAAGCTTGTGCATTCTCCATCAGCCATTGCAGAGCGGTGTAGCAGTCATTGACAAGGACGAGATCTTTATGCTCCGGAGCACAGCGATAGTCCACGCTGAAGATTGGAACATTGGTCCACGAAGACCACAAAGCAAGTGATTTTCTGAAATCCGCCGGTGTTCCAGCAATCATTCCGCCGCCATGGATATGAAGAACAGCTGGCCCTGGAGTATGGGCTGCGGGCTGTTTGATGAAAGCGTGGATAGGAATTGCACGTTTGTCCGTTCTGGCCACATGATGAATTTCTTGAACAACACCGGGGGCGTCTGGGAGGGTTTCCATCACCACTCGATTTGCTGCAAATCGGTCTCGTCGCCCTTGTATGTCGTGGACTGGAATCTTGGGCCTATTGCCCATTACGGCCAGCAGAGGCTCCAGAGCCCTATAAAAGTCCGGATCGTACTGCAAAGGCATGACGATAAAGTGGCTTGCGAGAGTTGAATGAACTGTGTGCTGTAACTCTTCTGCTCTTCTTTCAATAGGATATGCTGATGCAGCATTTCTTTGGGAATGAGACCGGAGGATGGAATGGCGCGCCTAATGTGTTTCT
The DNA here is from genome assembly GCF_000835515.1 of Exophiala oligosperma. NCBI lineage: Eukaryota > Fungi > Ascomycota > Eurotiomycetes > Chaetothyriales > Herpotrichiellaceae > Exophiala > Exophiala oligosperma. The sequence continues at coordinate 193,341 of NW_015622826.1, forward strand.
TTAAAGTGGCAGAGACCGCCCACTGTCCACCAATCGGTGCAGCATCGATCTGCCCAAAGTGAGATTGCACTTTCTCAGCCTTTTATCTTCTTGAAGAAACCTAAATGAGAGCCTGTCTGAAATTCCAGCCATGAAATGCTGGTACCACAGCTACAGGCTCTGTAAGTCCAAAAGGCTGTCTTGAGAATCTCCGCTTAACTTCCCATGTACTTTCGGAAAGCATAAGACTTGGTTCATATGTCAAAGTTTCGACCTAATTCCTTCGAGCCTGAACTTGACATCCTTTAGGGCCTTTGTGGTGGGTTTCCAGGCGTCAAATTGAGCAAGAAGCTCTCGGGCTTCGTTCTGTAACTCTGTCTTGACGTAATCTTCCTCCAGGATGCCACGCATTGCGAATGGGAGAATGTAAGGATTTGCGGCCGCGGTACTGGTCTGGCGTTGCGATATTGGCACATCTTTGAGAGCATTTGTCTCAAGAGCGAATGAGATTGCAATGTCATATACTGCATCATCCTCATAGATGCGGGAATGACCCTCTCCACCGTACAAGCTGCCTGCTAATGGTGACGAGAGTTCCCGTATAAGGCCATGATCTGGAACACCGACATTGCGTAATTTCAGCGCGAAGCCAACAAGATGTGATAGGAAATTTGGTGCATGAACGCGTGAGTCGATAAAGACAGCTCTGTATATATGAGGATGGGTCAGAGGAGCGAAGATCGACGACTCCATAGAAACCAGCTGGTCATCAATGCTGCCGACAAAGGTGAGCCGGACTCCGAATTTCAGTATCACTTCCATAGCTTCAAGAAAGCTCTTGGATACTTTGCTGTTGGGATCAGAAAAATCAAATAGCTCGCCAGCGGAGCCACTGATCCAACGAGACTTGTATTCCTGGAAGGGGCCCATGTTGACTCCCGCCATAGCACAAATACCAACTCGAGCGCCGCTGATACAACCGAATTGTATTAGTTTTGCTACAAGCATTATCGCAACTGGAACGCCTTGACTGTGGCAAGCGATCATGACGAAGTCTGATTTGCGAATTTCGTCGATCCAGTTAAGCAGCAATTTCCATAGGAGCTCAACTCGTTCAGTGATCCTACCTTCACCTTCAAGCGCTGCACTTTTGACTTCGCATTCGTACCCATGGCTTCGCGTCCATTTCTTGATGCATTTGGCGGCCATATCTGCAAACTTGATCGAAGTTCCTGTGGGCTGACCAAGCACGGTACGGATGAGTGGAGCTGGGAAATAGCCATGGACGCCGATTGCAAGTGCGTTCTTGATTTTTGGCGGGTCTTTGATGAGTGAAAGACGCTTCATGTCAGGCCCTTTGGTATAGTAAAGCAATCTTGCAAGCTGTTGCAATATAGAAGGTTGCTCCTCGGAGCTCAAGGTGTCGCTGAGAGCTGGTAGCAATAGGTTAGGCGCTTCTTTCTTTGAGGGTGTGGGAGACTGCTGCCTCGGTGTTCCGGCTTCAACTGGTTCTCTGGCGATTGCTGTGGCATGAGACGATTCTGCTTTCGTGGACTTGCCTTCTTTCTTCGTTGTGGCTTTCATCTCCGATTTCGAGACCGAAGGTTGTTCTGCGGCATTTAACTTGGCCGTTGCACTCTTCTCAGGGCCAGCCTGCTTTGGTGTTTCTTGGGCCTGCGCTGTTTTCAGGTTAGGCCTCGAAGCTTCATCTTGCAAACTGATCGAGGCTCGTTTAGGCCTTGTTTGTGAAGGAGTATCGGAAATTGCAATCTCGCCCACGTGCGGTTCGTTTTCAGGTTTCGCCGATGACTGGTACTTTCTATCTCGAGACCAAAACACCCAGCCTGCCGATTTAGAGCCATCTCCAGATAGCGGAGGCGGCGGAGATGTTTCTAGAGACGAAGCTTGTGACACTGATTTGGCCTTTGGGGTTTTGGGTATGCTAATATCAAGATGAGTGGGTTGTGTAGGCGCCTCTGTTGTCAATGTATTCGTTTCCACGGACGACAATGCTTCCTTCTGAGGTCTAGTTGATGCATCGCTACTCCACATTTGATACCAGCTTCTCTTATTTCCGGAATTCTCAGGGAATTCTTGCGGATTTATTGTTGCCTCTGGCGAGTTAGTTGGCGGTTCGGCGACAGCGGGCAGAGGTTGTCCATTTCCACTTTCTATATTCGAGGACACTGGGTGTTGCACTTCTGATGGTTTATTCATAGATCCATCTCTCCTCGCTAACCAGCCCAGCCACGTTCCTTGCTGATTTTGCTGTTGTTCTGATTGGATTTGTTGGGCAGATGCTTCGTTTGAGGCTGCCTTCTCGGGTTTCTGATTGCTTTCTGGTACACTCTTGTCTGCATCTCCGTCTGTAACAGGCTTATCACTGGGTTCTAATGGAACACTCTTCTTGCCATTGTTGGTGGTAGCCTCCGCAGTAGCATTCACGGCCGTTGTGGTGGCATCAACCGGTAGGGATCGATTCGAGGAGGTCTTTCCGAGAGTCATGGCCAAGGATGGTGATCTCAGAGATCTAGGCTTATCTTTGGTGATTGAAGCGACTTCATGGGCCGTGTTAGAGCTCGAAGGGACACTTTCGCGTGCAACTTCAGCGACAGGTCGTGCCTTGCGAGGCCAAGTACGGGTGATCCATGACTGCGCAGCTGATTAGCGAGTGTACGAACAATGAACTGCCAACGGCTTACCGATCTTTTTCCTTCCTCCGGGGACGTGGTGGATATGGCTGTGGTCGGGCTCGGCGGAGTCTCTGGAGGAAGGGGAACGTCGGCTGGTGCTTTTTGATCTGATTCTGAGGCTGAAGGCTTTGAAGGGTTGGTCTTTTGACGTTTCAATGGTCTTGGAGGCGCCATGGGCCTGGTATATGGGGATCCAGAACGTCAAAATGAGCCCGCCGTCGCTGACACTACACAAGACTTAGGAACAAGAGGACATGAAGTTGCCGAGCCGGACAATCGGTTTGGTAGAGGAAATAGTGATGTTGATTGTAATGCCCGTGAGGCGCTGCTGGCATGTCAACAGGCAGCCGACGTCATTTCCACAGGGCCAATCCCAACATCGGATGCCGCCCGTGTAGATCTCGCGTCCCCCACGAAAAAAAAGTTCTTTGGACGCAGGCTGGTGTATTATTATGTATGAAACAACCCCCGATTACTGGTGTCTTCTTCCTTAATTTCCCAGATTACATCCGCCGAGATAGTGACGGAGCCTCTGAAGATGGCGAAGACTGCCAAGATCAAGAAAAATGCTACGGGTAAGTATGAATCAGAAAGACCTCAATTTCTATCTTGGCCGGCGTTAACGATTTCGAAGCAAATCCGCGATCACGAGCGTCTAAGAGAGCCACGTCTCCATCCATTGACGTCGATAAATCCCTGAGGGAGGCCCCCCGAGCATCAAGTCCAACGCCTCTACTTGCCCCTCGGCCGAACAGTGGTGTCACCAAAGCGAAAAGGAAACAGAAGCCTTTGACAAAAGGCCAACGACGTCGGCACGAAAAAGGCCTGGCAAGGGCAGAAGTCGTGCAGGCCCAACTATCTAAGAAGGTGGATGATGCAGGTTCTAGGTCAAAGAAACGTCGGGACAGAAAGAAGTTGTGGGACGATGTGAATAGCGGCGCCTCAAATTTCGACAAGATGAAGGCTATTCTGGGAGAGAACGCAGACGATGAGAACGAGGAATGGGTCGATGAAGATATGGAGGCTAACATGACTGATGTGAAGATGGTAGAGGGTGTGCGAGTACCTGCGTTCGCACCAGCCACGAAACTGGTCATTGTCGACCGAACAGCGTCTGCTCCAACTACTGACGCTGAGGACGAGGTGGATAAGATAACGTGAGACAAAGTGTCTATTTCTTTGGTCTCAACTGTGTCAGCATCCTCTCGAGCTCGACCTGTTGCTGCCCGTTGGCCTTGTCTCGCAGAGATTCCAGCGATGCCAGATCCTTGGCCTTCAATGCCTCCTCGCCAGCTTTGACGATCATGCCACACTTAACCCACATCTCGATACGTTCTGCCGGTTGCAGATTCGTACATTTTGGAACGAACGACGCGGCAAGTCGAGTGTTACCGGCACCGAGCACTTCGTTATAAAAGGGCTGCAATCTGTCAGGAGAGGATTGGCTTTCGGAGACGGGGCACTTACCTCCCAACCGATGGGTGATCTCTTGTTTTTACTGAGCTCTTCCACCTCGCCCCATAATCGAGCTGCAGTCAACGCCCGAAGACGAATCCACCACCATGTTTTTTCAGGTACCTTGAAGGCATTCTGAACACTGGCAGCCCTCTTGCCATACCCGGACTTGATGAGTCGGTACATTGTCTCGTTCACGCTGAGGCCAACATAACTCCCACTGCTGTCGGTGATGTCCTTGTCAAATACTTCCTGCATCTTGAGTAATTGACCTGCCTCAGCCAGGGCTCTAGTGTGCATGGTAGCAGTGGGATCTTTAGCATCGGTGAGGAGTCTGCCAGCAAGTTTAAGTTTATCAATGACTGCCTGAATCTGAGACTGTTTCATGGCTTCTTCCAGCAGGAGATTGGAGCCCTCGACCGGTCGATCATCTTGGTAATACAGATCTTTCAATAGTTCTTGATCTTGCGCTCTTGCAGAGCTCTCGACGAGCGCCGCTGCCACCGGCTTCTCACTGATTGTCCGGAGGAATGTTGCCAGTGGCATCTTCTTCTTCAGCTGAAGCAGAACATAGAACACTAGATCAGTATCCCCGGATTCAATAGCCTTGTGCAAGGCAATCTCATCTTCTTCCATGCTGAGCAGTAGTGGGACTTGTTTTCCTGCTCGCGGCTCGTGATTGAGAAGGGTCGTCGCGAGATGACTTCGACCTTCGTCATAAGCTGCTCGGGCTATTGTTTCAAATGAGATCCCATGTTTTCCATGCAACCGCTCAACCACAAGTTCCCTGACTGCATCATCGTCCGCTGATGAGCTTCTGACCTTTTGGCTTGCCCAATGAATGTAGATTTTGTTGAGAGGTAGGTGGAGGAACTCGGAGAGCTTGATGGCCAGGAGGTATTCTCTTCTGTTGACCAATCGTGCAATCAGCCTCTCCGGCGTGAGGCGGACGTACTGCTCGTACGACATGAAAAGGCCAATACGATAGTCGCGGACAGCGTTCAGTACCCTCAGATCTTCGCACATATCCACGAATTCATCGCTACTGTACAGGTCAAGAACTGACTTGCCAAATGAAGCCGCGCGCAATAGCTGTTTCTGTAGATTCTGGTTGAACTCGTGACCTGCGGCTTGAATACACGTTTCAACCGCTTCCGGGAGGCTCTGTTTGATACGTTGTATGTTCTCGTCGGCCTTTGGGGATTTCATTTCTAGTAGTTCGATGGAGTCAACTAGCACCGATGCTGCTGATGTTGATCCGAGCCGAAATACCTCCTCTAGTTGGTCCGGAACCTTGTGCAGGAAGTCGCAGGATTCATTCGTGATTAATCGAATACCGTCAATATCAGGCACCACATGGACCTGGTCATCGTAGTAATATTTGACAGCTGCACCGTCGGGCCCAACCATATGAATCTCATCTTCCCAAGCCAATATCACTGAATCATTCCCGCACCAATATATCTGTGTCGGTGTAGTCTTCGCTTTTGAGTCATACTCGCTGTACTTTTGTTGGAAGTCGCTCCCCACCACCCACACCTTGCCATCTTCAGTGTAGAGCGCTGCGAATCGTCCGTTGGGAGAGACGCTCACATGCTTGAAAGGACCATCGGATAGACCCCGATCGTCAGCTTCCGAGGCATCGATGACGACAATAGTTTTATCGATTGCCAACAAGACTTCGACGGACCTTGACAGAGTATAGGCGGGAGGAATAAGGGACCATGAACTAATTTCACCCTCCGGTGGCTGTGCAAGTAGTCGTGGCCTCGGTTCGTCAAATGAAGACACGGCGACTAAGGTGTTGTTGGATAAAAGAGCAACGAAACCGTGTGACCAAAATCGGCATGACACAACGCCATATTCTTCCGCGCCATGTCCCAGCAAGAAAGGTTGAAAGTCCCCGTAGAGCCCAAAGTAGCAGTGAACTGTGCCATCCTCGGTGACGACTAATAGCTTTTCGTCATCCGACCAGCCCAGGCCTTTTATCGGCCCCTTCTCCCAGTTGATGTTGCTGATTAGCTTGCCCGATGTTGAGTAAATGTCGATCGTGGACTTTGTCGACTGTCCCGTTCTATAGCGTGCAATTTTGCTAGAGTCTCTCCATAATGCTTTTCACGTTAGCTTGATTCAGTCGCAACCATGAGATACTTACCTAGCGCCCCGCCGTATGGCGCTCCAGCCACCAGGTAGTTCTCAAGCTCGAGGTCTTGGTCAAAGATAGACTCGTAAAGTTGAATCTTTTGATAGAATTGGTCGCCTATCTTCTCCCAGCCGCTTCTGGGATTTGTTGTAGTCATCGGAGCGAGTCATGCCTCAGATTGTATGTTGTGATTGTTTGCAAAGATGATAAAGTAGGAGGGAAGAACATATGAAGGTGACGGACGTCGTTGTTGTCGACCAATGAGGGGCCGCCTTGGCATCAAGGGAAGCCGAAGTCAGACATTCGCTCTCTAGCAACTTCACGACCGACTTGCACTCGTTCGTTGACAGTCTAGACAGCACAAAGGTGCAATGGAAGGCACTTGGCCCGAAAATGTTCACTCTTGTATGAAGAGCCCTGGTAGTCCAGATCGAGAAAGAAAGCCCCGAGGTGTTGGGTTCAACACGACCAGGCAATGATGGACCGCCAACTCTTTCTTGAATATGTCAACAACTTGACTGATCTGGAGCTGGCTGTTCTGCTCAGCCTCGTCGCTCAGGATCATTGTCTCATTCAAACCCCTGAGGAGTTCCAAGATGATGTTGCTTCGGAATTGGCCCTGGTACGTGCAGCCTTTCCGACATGAGGTCTCATCTAATCGACTTTAGATTGTCCGCGATATCTTCAGTCTCTCCTACATCATCATCAATAAACATGACCTTCAATCCATCGACACGTTTGTGGAAGCCATACTAGATGATGCCAGGGAGTATAGTGACCCTCTGGACCAGTCTGACGACGATCTCGGGCGCGTAAGGCTTTTTCTCTTTCATGTGCTTCGCTCCTTGTTGACAATCCACCCCAGGAATCTGATCTTCGGGCCAGAGTTGCTGACGTCAGTTTTCGGGGAGTTGCTTCGGCTCAAAATGATCAAACAACCCTAGACACCAGAAAGGTGGTCAATGTGGTAATTGCAAAGGACTTTAACCTCGCCCACGAGGATGTTCAAATCCAGGCTTTGGAGGTCAGTTGAAGGTATCTCTCACTCCTCTTATCCTAACAGAAAGCTAGCTCATCCGGCGGAGGAGGATATTCAGCAGAACAACAGTTCATACAGCTCCGAAGGTATTCTTGCTGCTTCCTCTTGTAACAACCGCTACTAGACACATCAGACTGAATGGCCACCTTGTATGATCGCACCCCCTCTCTTGAGGTTGTATGACTTATGATTCTTCCAGAATGACCGGATTTTCATTTCGCACCACCATGACCCGGAAGACGGTTTTCCCAATCTCCAAGAGATTGATGAAGTCGATTACCAAGAGGATAAGCTCTCAGCATATTCCGACACAAAATCTATGAGTCTGAGTCCTCAAAAGCGCCGTGCATCGCGTCAAATCGGTTCCAAGGTACATTTCTTTTCTTGTGCCATATGATCAATGCTAATCGATTGTAGTTGATTGAACAACTTCGTGCCGAGGGTCAAGCAGCAATCATTACTCCTGAAATCCGAAGATACCTGCAAGACTTTGTCGCTTTCCTGCGCATAGAGAGAGGTGTCGATGGAGGTGTTACTGCGTATGCAACGACACTATTCCTCGCCCTGTCAAAGTAAGCCCTCTCGAAAACAAATCGTGTGAGTTGGTCGCTGATTTGCATGTTGAGATACCTTGCACCGTTTCATGGGATAGACTATGTCACCCCTTCTCTGATTGCTTTGGCAGCGAAGAAAGTATACCCACATCGCCTCATCATAGCCACTCCCAGCCGCGAACGCAGTACTCTATATGGTACTGATCTGGCCACCGCACAATATTTGCTCGAGGACCTTGATCCAGAAAAGGTGATTCAAAACGTTTTGGACACCATAGAGTGTCCTACGTGATTTTACTTGCTTGCGCCAAATTCATGAATAGCATTGAATCGGCGTAGGGTACAGCGTTCCAACCCATTGGCGATTCTCTCAAATTCGTTCTTCTCGAAATGCGGTGAAAAGTCACCATCTCACTTCTTTTCACAGAACATCGACGAGGGACAACCTATTGCTTGTCCAATCGCACAACTAATCCTTTCTTCCTTTGAAAACAAGGTGGTGATCATACTTGTCTTCTTGTTCCAAAATCCATTATGGATTCCAACAATCAGAATACCGGCAACAATGCTGATGCGAAGAATAAAGAAGAACTCGAAAAGACGCTTGCAACCTTACTTGACCTTTTCCCCAACACAGTGAAGCTGGAAGAAGAAGACAATGATGATTCTCACAAGAGTGCAGCCAAGGAGAATGAAGATCATGACAAAGAGACTGGAGTTGCGAAGAAGAAAAAATCCAAGAACCCTGCTATTCAGCTTACAGATCCTTTTGGTCCCAATGGAGAGTACCTCGATGGTGATGATCTCAACAATTCTCCTCGGCGACCATCTGAAGAAAACCCTCTCAATCAGTCTCCTGTCCCATCTCCTCCACCTTTCGGTCCCTGGGTATTTCCAAACCTGATCAACAACGGGCGTTTCGAAGACGTTCATCCCGTACCCTGCGCTTCTCAAATCCCGGAACCAGACCAGAGTGGTGTCCGCGGCAGCAGCAACAACAACAACGACAGTCTTTCTTCGCCAATTGCACCGGGAAGTCATATCATCAGAGAGATACTCGCAAATCGACTCGCCCCTCCTCCTCCCCTCGCAGGCGCCGTCACCGTCGAACCGCCAGACAGCGATGACGAAGGTCCTCCTCTGTCTTCCGGCAGCAGCACACCTCCTTGGCACAACCCATCGAATCTGTCTGATGAAGACCATCAAAACTTGATCAGGGCTCACATGGAGGCCCAGCATCGTGCCATCCTCAGGGAGAGTTACTACCGCCGTTATCGAGCTAGCAAGCATCCAGGAAGTGAATCTCGCTTTGACTTGTGAGAGAGTGAGATGGAGAGCGAGAGCGTGTCTGTGTGTACTTTACAATAGCATAGAATAGTATGGTGTAGTACACCATTATCAAAAGAGTCGAATGTTACCCTTCCTCCTGGTTCTCCCCTTGGTCTAGTCAATGTCCGCCTAGTCAAAAACTCTACGTGTACTCTCTGCTACGGTCCTACCTTGCGATGGCGGCAACCGTCATTCCTGATACATGCTGTTACCATGGTGTCGCCCACGGCCCACGACCCTCAACGTGTCATCACGAAAGAGGCATCACGATCTGGCAGGATACGTATAGGGAAGGCGTCAATTAAGGACTGTTGCCTTCCAAGATATCCATGTGTCGTATCTTATGCTCGGTAGACATCCATACACACTCAGAGCCTTCAGGGAACCATCACACGAAGAAATCATAACGGGGCAACATTTCATACAAGGACGGTGTCATTCAAGATCTCTCACGACTCAAGCTGTCCACAGTTGATCTCAATGACCATCTCATGAGATACAAAAAAGCAAGCAAAGGATCATGTTCATGATTCATCATACTAAACGCTGAAAAATGCACTACACCTGAGGCTGCTAGACTCCAGCCGCCCGTAATGAAACGCCAGATCCACAATGCCTAATGATGCGGCCGTAAACGCTGAGAATTGTGCTTTTGTCAGAATGGTGCAACCTAGAAATAGAGATGGCTGCGTATTTGCAATTTCCTTTGCATCAAATCCATGCCATGCTTATCAGACTCATTTACCTGCTCACAGAAAGATACCTCTGATCTTTTGCTTCATCAAGCCGGAGATCCTCCAGTGATTTCAGGAATTCCAGGAACTACTAGTTCTCTCCCATCCGATCTCCCTGCACTCCCATCAAACACAAAAGGTCCGGCATTATTCCTAGGAGTGAGCGGACCCTCTCCAGAAATAACATGTTCAGGGTCTGGCGTTTGTGTCCTCGTTCGCTGGTGCTCAAGGTGTGTATCCATGTCGTCTTCATCTGGTCGGTCTGGCATGTCGATATTGCCGTTCATTGTGGTTAATTCGGGTGATTCTGGATTCGAAGCCTGCCTTCTGGCCAATAAACCTGACATACGAGGCGTAGCAGAGCCGGAATTCGGAACATCGATGGGGTCGGATATAGTCACAGTTGGGTGCTCACCAGAATCTTCCGAAGTATCTGGGGTCTCGTGAGCAGCACTTGAGTCGGTGGCTTCTGCATCAGGTGTATCTTGGGCAGGGGCAACATTCGCATCGTTGGTGGCAGCATCATTGGCGTTGGTAGCTCCGTTTACTTGCTCATCAGTATTTCCCATCCATTCGTCAATATCCGACTGGGCAATATCAACGTCTGCGGTTAGGTCGAAATACGCACGACAGTTGGGACATTGGAATTGAGGATAGGTGCTGTTTTTCCCTTCCAGCAAAGGCCGAATGCACTTGTAGTGCCAAACATGTGCACATGGAGCGACGAATAATGCTTGACACGGCTATAGAGAGGTCAGTGGAAGCCCGGCGTGCGAATATGATTAAACGTACCAACACAGAGCCCAGGCAAATTGAGCATTCGCCACTATTTGAATCTGCCGATGGCTGGTCTCTGGCGAGGCTTTGGAGTTGTTGGTGTCTTGTTTTACTGTAGCATTGTTAGCATGAACATAGAGACGCAGTGTAGACATCACCCACTTGAAGTTGTTGGGCTTCTTTTGCCAGGCTCTATTGCATTCAATCCTAATCTTGACACACCGAAATATCATCTCTTCTCCTCCACGAAAGTCGATCCCCAGCTGAACAATATCTCCGTCCTTGATCGGGAACAATCGTGACTCGGTGTTCGGCTGACTCAGTCTGATATGGTTGAGGAAGGTTCCGGATGAGCTGGCCACATCTCTGATCTGCCATTGTCCATCCACGAAACTGAATTCGCAATGTTTTCTGCTCACCACTTTGGACTTGAAGCCTACAGGGGCATCTGAAGGAGCCGTGGGGTTTGCCGTGGGAATTCCTTCGCGTTCAGAATATCTTCCGACGCGAATAATGGCAGATTCGCTGGGTAGAGTCCGGGAGATAGGAGCGAAAGTGAGGGACGGTCGGCCATTTCTCACCTCCTGGTGAGGGAAGAACCGTATAGCAGGCAGTTGTGGTTTTGAATCTCCTTCTTGTCCCTCTTTCGGTTTCGCAATAGTCCTCGAATTCGGAGGCCTCGCGGCTGCCCCATCAGCCATAGGGGTGTCTGCCGGATGACTAGTAGTATGCCGGCGACCGGTCGAGGTTCTGTGTCTGGCCATGTCTTCTGAACTATCTCCTTGAACAGACACCGGCACAGCTGAGGCAGCGGCGGGTCGGATTGGTATGGATTGTGTTCTCGGTGGAGATGAGGGTCTCGAATTGTCTTGTGAGGGAGGGATCTGGGGAGGATCAGTCGCAAGTGGGCTCGTCGGCTCGTTTGGACGCGAGGCACTTCTCCTTCTACCAGTGACTGAAGAGTCTGGACGGTGTTCGTTGTAACTCAGGGAGCGCTGGAAGTAATGTCTCGGAGAACGAGAAGGTTTCGTTGGGGCTAGTCTGACCCGAGCGGCTATGCGACAAAGCACGAAGATAACTCAGGCCACGGCGTCGAGAAGAGGTTCTTGTGAGATCGACGGCTGCACCTGCAGTGACACCAGAGGTGACAGGCGTAGGCGACGAGATCATGGGAAATGACGTTGGGTGTGGAGAGGAGGAAAGAGAGTATGCAAGAGGTGTCTGGTGCTTCACAAGGATTATGGAGGGTCAGGCAGCGCAGGCAGTCGACAGTCAAATTGAAGCGCCTTGTTTGATAGGGGCACGTCGTTGTCCAGGGATTCGCTGTTCGAGTACTCGTACTGGCCCCCTCTTGTAGACCCAAACCTGTCCAACTCGACTCGGGAGTATGAAAGGGGTCAATTGTGCATCCAAAGGTGCGTAGGTTTGCAGGGTTCAGGATGCCGCAAGCGAAGAGGGCAGATTCGTGGACGCCTAAGCTACAGGTACTGTTAAGTCTTCGGTACGGGGAGTTTCTTTGGAGACGAGTTGCAAGCCTTCTTACCTAAAAGAGGACCCTATACGGAGTAATGATGCTTGGTTTGGTGGTCTCTGCTGACAAGGGACAGAAAAACCATCCGAGATGAGGAAGTCTGGCTTTGTTCAAGAAGCAAGCGGTAGAGGGAAGTGGGAGAACAGTCTACTAGAACGACGGACAGAGACGATGTATTTACTATTACCAGCTAAACTCTTTCATCGACGCTTTCTGATCGGTACTTCGCATTCATCACAGCATCGACTACTTGTAGCCATCGACATCATCGAGCGTCAAAGGATCGTCTGCCACGACTTTCCCCATACTTTGGTCGCCGGTGGGTATTATTACGCGGACGGACATGGCGAGGGTTACTACGAGTATGGGTCGTTGCCAGCTTATAAAGCCAGCTTAGGTACGGAGTACCTACCAGCTTATTCCCCGGGAGGTCGAAAAGTAGTGTCGTTATAGGGCCCAATAGTTAAAGTTCTTTCCCTAAAGCCGCCTAATACAGTAGACACTTGTTAAGGTGCTTTGGGGCAGCTTTAGGCGCCTCTCGCCCCTGCCAAATACCGCTAGATGCGTCGTACTCCGAACCTTCAGAACAGCGGCCATGATCGGTCAGACCTATATTAACATCAAGGAGAATCTCAAGCACAACTTCGAGTGCAACTCAGCACAACTCATTCCCAATGAGCCTCTGAATCAGCGTCCTCTTCATTGTCCAGAAGTTTCCAGGTTCTTTTTGACCAGATGACATGAGATTCGGCCTTCTGTTGGGGGCAAATCAAGTGATTATCCGATACTCACCAAAGCCGCCTATCGCCGAGGCTCCACCTACGATCCAACCAAACCTCGCAGCTTTTTCTCGCAGCCAGCAGTCTTCAAAACACTCTCCAGTACATTCTTTGTTCACTCATCCATCATCCATCAGCATGCGCTCCGCTGCTGTTAGAGCCCTTCGGAATGCGAGGCTAAACTCTAGGCATACAAGACCGCTCATCCGAAACTATGCCACAGCACGAGATCCTCTGCACAAAGTGAGTTCTTGTCCTTCGTGATATCGTGTGATCGTTCTTCTGACCATTCTCTATCACCAGGACCCTGTCGAATTAGACCAAATCACAGAATTGCCGAATGGAGTCCGAGTCGCGACCGAATCGTTACCGGGACCTTTTGCTGGGGTGGGCGTGTACATTGATGCTGGGTCGAGATATGAAGACGAGTCGCTGCGCGGAGTCAGCCATATCGTGGATCGGCTAGCCTTCAAGTCCACAAAGACACGATCATCGGATCAAATGCTAGAGGGCCTCGAGTCTCTTGGTGGAAACATTCAATGCGCCTCTTCTAGGGAAGCTTTGATGTATCAATCTGCAACATTCAATTCCGCCGTCCCCAACACGATTGCGCTGCTCGCCGATACCATTCGAGACCCTCTCATCACCGACGTAGAAGTGGAACAGCAACTCGACACTGCCCAGTACGAGATACAAGAAATATGGTCTAAGCCTGACCTCATCATTCCCGAGCTGATGCACATGGCTGCATACAAAGACAACACGCTCGGCAACCCCCTCCTATGTCCTCAAGAGAGACTGGGTTATATTAATCGAGATCTCATTATGAAATATCGAAGCAGATTTTACAAACCAGAACGGATAGTTGTCGCCTTTGCTGGCATTGAACATGACTTGGCTGTGAAGTTGACGGAGCAATACTTTGGAGATATGGCCCGGACGGAGACTTCAACAAGCCAACCATCCGTTGGATCTACACCCACGGATACAGCAACCTCGAGTTCACAGTACCAAAATTCACAGCAATCTTCTACAAACAAATTCCTGTCAAAATTACCAGGATTTAGCAACTTTTCAACTTCGGCTACCCACCAAGCGACCGTCTCACCATTGGATCCATCACTGCTTCAGCCTGACCCGACGTCACTCTTCTCCCAACCGTCCCATTATACTGGAGGCTATCTAGCACTACCGACACTGCCTGTACCTCAGAATAATCTCTCCATACCGCTATCACACGTACATATCGCATTTGAAGCCTTACCGATTTCCTCGGATGATATCTATGCGCAAGCTACGTTGCAGACTTTACTTGGAGGAGGTGGATCATTCTCGGCTGGCGGACCGGGTAAAGGAATGTATTCGAGATTGTACACCAATGTGCTTAATCAGCATGGTTGGGTGGAGAGCTGCGTTGCGTTTAATCACAGTTACACCGACAGTGGCCTCTTTGGTATTGCTGCGGCATGCGAGCCTGGCCGTGTTGGACATATGGTCGATGTCATGTGTCGCGAATTGCAGGCACTCACTCTCGATTCTGGCTTTCCAAGTCTTCAGGCAGCGGAAGTCAATCGAGCGAAGAATCAACTACGGTTCAGTCTCCTCATGAACCTTGAATCACGTCTGGTAGAGTTGGAGGATTTGGGAAGACAAGTTCAGGTCCACGGCCGAAAAGTTGGAGTTAAGGAGATGTGTGACAAGATCGAAGCCCTCACCGTGGCTGACTTGAGACGTGTGGCGAGGCAGATCTTCACAGGAAAAGTGGACAATAGAGGCCACGGCACGGGTGCTCCTACTGTGGTCATCCAAGAAGGAGAAGATCCCAGTGGCAGAAAGATCAAGTCGATACCATGGGAAGATGTTCAATCCAGGATAGCCAGGTGGAAGCTAGGACGGTTGTAGGCCTCAGGTACGTCTACCTCTGGACTTTGTACTATCATATCAGAGCCTGGAGCTGTGGACCGGCGCAAAGGGTCCTCGATACCACTCAAACAATGTATTAACACCATTTCTTGTCGTGTTTCATTCTCATGCCATAAATTGCCGACGCTTCCTCGCCAAAATTTCTCATGAATCTACCAAATCGGGGCTTAAGCTTCACTACCCTTGCAGAGCGATCAAATCCCTTACGCCGCCATTTGCAGGAATTTGAGCACCGTTGATCCAGCGAGCCTCCTCGGTGGCAAGAAACCCCACCACGAAAGCCACATCTTCTGGATCTGCCACTCTTTTCTCTGCAGTACACTGTTGGATCATCATTTCTTGCGGATCATCAACAACGGAGCGGTATATATCGATAGCCTTCTGGAGGGCGTCGGTTTCAGTGGCCCCCACGCTGATGCTGTTGAAGGTTGCAAGTGTTTTGATTCCATATTGAGCGGCCAGCGATCTGGTGAAGCTATCTAGACCGGCTTTTGCAGCTCCATACAACATCATAGGGTCCGCAACCGCTTGCTTCGATGCGCAACTTGAGATGTTGATGACTCGACCACCTCTGGGAGGGAGATGTGGCAACACAGCAGCGATGATGTTGATGGGTCCGAACAGATCTCCCTGCATCATATCTCGAAAGTTTTCGACGGTGATTTTTTCGAAAGGCTCGAACATTGGCACCTTGGTGAGAACGGCGTTATTGACCAAAATGTCAATCGTCTTGGCCCCTAGTTCCTTTAGGACTCTGTCGACGAGCTGGGGTCCAACATGAGGATCGAGGAGGTCAGAGTGAATAGCAACGACTTTTGCCACACCGAGGCCTCGACACTTCTTGACGACCTCTTCAGCTAATTCTTTGTTGCTGACATAGGTTATGGCGAGAGCAGAAATTCCCTTTTTTGCAAACTGGATGGCACACGCAGCACCGATACCGCGACTACCTCCTGTCACTATTGCCGTCTTTCCTTCAAGAGACGTGGTAGATTGCATGCTTCGTTCACTTGGGCCTTTCGAACGTGAAATGGTCGTTTGTATCTTTACGAAGTTGCTGAGACGAGAGCGAGATATCTCAGAGCGGCCATGTGTGCAGGGACTGTCCTTTTAAGACATGCCTCAATGTAAGATTCGGCATTTCGCATTCGGGAATGACCACAAACGAACAAAACAGCACGCCTGATCCCTCATGGAGACCTCTACTTGTCGATGTCCTTCGCTCATCATCTTCAAAAGAACGCAATATCCAACCAGGAGAACGAGCTAGTTACCCTAAGGGGCTGGTCGATCAATCGCCTGTGGCTTACGCGTACGGAGGGAGTGACACGAATACACCAGAGTTTCTCACTGTCCGTAGGCCGCAACTCGCAAGTTTCGAAACTGGCCAGGAGTACTGCTCATCCTGGGGCAGTCTGTGTCTGCTAGAGGCTAAAATCACCGCAAGTCACAGGGATTTTTGAATACACAACTAGCCATTCTATCGCTCGACCCGCAATACAACACCTATGTTGGAGCCGATGGCCAGGATATTCTCACACAGAGTATTGAGTACGCGTCGAAAGAAAGGCCGTGCTTACCCGAGTCCATTTAAAGCGTTGCTGACAATGCTCCAAAGTACATTCGGATCAGCGGTGATAAGTACCTAGGATCAAAGTGGGTTCATTCTCGCACATCATGCATGCATGTATGCGCTTCCGACCCCAGTGCTGACATGCTCTGCGGTTCAATCATCAATGCAACGCAAACAGACCCTTCAACTTTTACTTCTGGTCGGCACCACAATGCCATCATGTTGCAATGTACGAGCAGTCTGTCTGGTCTATATCGTCACAATTAATTTCTTTGCACTGACACCTTGACCCATCAGATCAACCGCGTGTTGCACGGTTTCCAACCCATGGCCCACCACTTCTGGCGGTGGCATGCACTTGATGTCTCCTGACTTGAGTGCTTGATCCAACCATGGCCAGATGGACAAACCGATGCTTGCCTTGCCAGCCGCAGAATTGGTCATCACCTTGACGCCGTGTGTCGCGCTCTGTTCAGCACCAGGTCTGACGGAAGCAACCACCTTCATCTTTGCGTCGGACCTATCCAAGATTTCGCATACTTTGTCCAGCGTCGAGTCTTTGGAGATGGCATCATAAGCACCCACCACGTCCTTTCCCTTCAAGAATTCGACAATATCATCGACGACCGCGGGGTTGTTGTGGTCGAAGGTCACTTTTGCTCTGAGACTCTTGACCATGTCATGGTTTTTGGCGCTCGCAACCGCAACCACATCGTAACCGGCCAGCGCTGCCAGCTGTACACCACAGCTTCCGACGCTGCTGCTCGCGCCCCACACAAGAAGGGTTTTGTTTTTGCCCGCGTCACGCCCCGCAGCAGGCATCGCCAGCCCCAGGATGTCCGGAGCGAAGATGCAACTTGCCGCCGTGTACACGCCGAGAGGAAGGACGACTGCGTCGTTGTAATCGAGACGTGCTGGGACATGCGCGATGGCCGGCATCTTCAAGACGACGTACTCTTGGAATCCGGAGTAGGCGTACGCTCCGTCCTTCAACAGGAGCGGGGTGGAGGCGCCAATGACACGGTCGCCGACGGAGAACTTGGAAGTGAGGCTGGGGTGGACTTCCACGACTTCCCCTGCGACATCGCAGCCTAGTATTGCAGGGTAGGTGGTCAGGAGGAGGCCTCGTTCCTGAATGAAATGGTCGGCAGGGTTGATGGCGACGGCACGGGTGCGGATGGTCAGTTCGTCTTCTCCCGGTGACGAGTATGGAACCGAGGTGACGTGCATTGTAGGTGATTGTTTCGAGGGGACGACCGCGGCACTGTTGGTCCGTGTCATTTTGATTGACGAGGTGTTGGTTTGAGATGGGTGGGAACAAGGTCAAGGACAGCAAGGAGTGAGTGTTCGAAGAGGGTGTATGAAAGTTGCGAGTCCCACGACTATAGGTGTCCGTACCAGAATCTATGAGCGAGTCTTAGGTTTCAACGACTTGTGCCAGATACGTGACCTTTTATACACCCAAGGTATAGTTGTTCCTTATCATCACATATAACACCGCAAAGTCCGCCCGGATTTAATATATCACACGCTTCACGATGGGGGGAATGCCCCCTGATACCCTCTGTAACCCATTGGTGTGCTCTTCAAGGGATAATGACCGACACCACGCCATGAGATGGAGACACCGGAGACAGCAGATTGGCAGCATCACCGTCAGGGTTGTTGTGTTCAATGAAATAGACACGAGTACGAGTCTTGGTTAGTCTCGGTGGAATCTCGAGACAATCTTGTAGAAAACCAGAGAGACAAAAAATGTTGCAATCATAGTCCCACCTCATATAGTCGACGACTTTCCTCAAAGAGGCTCGTATCGCCGAATCCGGATTAGTCCGGGCACTGTACAGTAAATCTTGGTCCATCCCATCCCCCGTCCTGGGACTCTGATCCTTACCTACATGTTGATCCGTATCTTTAAACCTCTTGTTCTTTATTTCTCTGTACAGTAACCTTTCCATCCCCTACTATATGCAGATATTACTTCTGCGTCCTACCATGAGAAGTGTGAACAGTTGATTCCTTTTCGAGGCGACTCCATGCCAAAAAAAAAGAACAGTTGCCGAATTACATCCGTACTCATACTCTAGAGATACAATTTTGTTCATCAATGACGCCTGGCGTTCTTTTTTTTCAAATTCCCTCTACCAGGTCGCCGAGCTTCTTTCCCATTTCCTATCAATGCCGCCTGATTTATTTTCCATTCCCTCTATCAACGCCACCTGATTTCTTTCGTATAGTATCATCAAGGCCGAAAATCCCTACCTCATACTTCAAAAGGACTCGTCCTCGCCCATGGCCATCCCCTCAACCGAACGTACACGGGTGTCAGTTGTAAGCATAACATCATAATCATCCACAAAACGGAATAGTAATGGGTGGGCGCTGGGTGACATTCAAAAAATTGAAATCTGAAACGAACCCCGAGTGTCGAGCGTGAACGCAGTTTCTAAGAACATGTAGGTCCTTGCCATGATATTCATCTTAACAGTTTCATGTGGAGATATCCAGGGCCCCGATCATTGACATCTCTTTTGAAGAATTTCAGAATCAATAAATACCATTTAATGAATGCAATCAGGAGGTGAAAAACAGGGCCCAGGACGAGGTTGGACGATGATCTTTGTATACCTGATTTTGGTGACACGTCCTGACACGGATACCCCGCCGTAATACGAGCACCAGTGACCAAGTCCTCGTATTCTTTCGTATGGCGGCGTAATGATTACGGCTAATGTGCGATCTCGGATGACGTTGACGACCACAATTTTGTCTCTGGTTGCCCTATTGTCTTTCCAGGCCAGAGAGAGGATTGAGATGAATTGAAAACTCAGGCAATGATTCAACTCTATCACTCAGCTCGAGCTCACGATCGACGAGCACGGTCAAAGAATGAGGCCCCCAATGCGTCCACCCTTGAAGCCATGATTGGCGTCCCAGAGATAGAGATGACGATGCCCTCATATCTACTGTTGCACCGGGTCAAGTATCATCCCACCCAAGTCAACCGCTATTTAACAAGGTATGTAAACCCGATGGTTTGTCCTCCCTTGCAAATCCATCTTCCATCCTCTTCTCCGTCACAACAAGTTCAGCATCACAACCCCGACGATGTCAATGACAAAGGCGCAAACCTCGACCACTTCATCAGTAACCATGACGGGTGATGATGAACGCGTCGAAGGAATATTCAACTATTGGTCGAGACCCTCTCCTCCAGCCGTGGAAGAAGTCTTTTCCGTCTTCAATGGGACATCTTCCAGTCAAAAATCTGTTCGATGTGACGTGTCCGACATTCGAACGCACGGCCTGTCATCTTTCCACCTGGCCAGCCACGGGTTTCAGATTCTGCGACACTCTTCTTCTCTACTCCCCCCGCAGACGGATCGTATCCCCGATTTCCACGACGATCAAACCACCAAGGACCTCTACTGGCCCGAGGTCACCTCTCTGATTCAGTCGACCCTGAAAGCCCGTAGCGCCATCGCCATCACAACCACGGTGAGGGACGTCAGTGAGGTCGTCGAAACGAATCAAAACCACGGGAATCCCCGCGCGAACAAGAACCAGCGTTTCCAGCCTTTCACGGTCGTCCACGGAGACTATACCCCTCCCGGAGCCAGAGGGCACATGCGTGCCATGCTGCCGACGTTCTTCGAGGACAATGGGATGTCGGGCAGTAACACCCCCGCCGAGCGGGAAAGGTTCTTCAGCCTGAGGGACCAAATCATCAAGGCGGAAGACGAAGCCATGGCTCGAGAAGGCGGTGTCACGGATCAATGGTCGTGGAGCGGCGAGAACTATGCCGGACCGCGTTGGATGATGCTGAGCGTCTGGAGACCCCTTGAGACCGTGCATAGAGACCCACTCGCCGTCATGGACCCCAAGTCTCTCCTCCTCAAACCAGGCCAAGAAGGAAAACCACCGTATGCGTTGTTCACCCGCATGTACAGAGACAGGCCCGGCTTCGAAAAGGAATACCAATCCGAGAACCTACTGCCATTGGCACCCGAAAACGGTGCGGATCACAAGTGGTACTACATCAGTGAGCAGAAACCCGACGAGGTTTACGCGTTGAAGTTGTTCGACAGCGAGGCACAGAAGCAGGACAGTAACGTCGCCCCTTGGGTCGCACACAGTGCATTCCCCCTACCTGGTCAGGAAGGGAGAGACGCGAGGAAGAGTGTGGAGATTAGAGTCATGGTGATTTTTTGATACTCGGGACCTAGAGTGTTTCGTTCTAGTACATTTCAAGGTGCAATCCCAAAGTGAGAAATCATTGCGGTATATACATATCCTGTATCGGATCTAAATAGCTACTATCCACCCCGTCTTGGAGATTTTCGATCTACCCGAGAGCTCTCATTGACATACGGGGGGATCCTCTTTCTGGGGGCTGATACCCCACATATCCAAAGGTAGAAGACGGTCTGAGGCTGCCAGTAGTAGAAACTCTACCATGGAGTGATTTCGTTTATATATATTCTCATTTAACCCATACGAAATATCTGTGTGTTGCATGAGTCCTTTTGAATATTTTACTAGGTACTCCACAAAGTACAATGTCTAGTAATACTGCGACCACCACCACCACCACCACCACCACTGCCCTGGTCCTTCCCGACATAGACAAACCCCTACTTCTCCGACAAGTCCAACTCAATGGACCTTTGCAGGATGAGGTTCTCGTCGAGATTCAAGCCACCGGAATCTGTCATACAGATCTATCGTGTATGAATGGGACACTTCCAATATCATCCACTCCGGCCGTCTTGGGCCACGAAGGTGCCGGTATCGTCCTGTCGGTAGGGACCCACGTCCAACACGTCAACCCGGGAGACAAGGTCCTCTTGAGTATCAATCACTGTGGGGGTTGCGTCCATTGTTCTTCTGGACACCCGAATTATTGTGTTGAAGGGATGCCTAGGAATTTTGGCGGTGGACGATCATCACGACGCCTCGACTCGGACAAAGTCGAAGGTGGATCATCTTTTGCTCATACTATACACCTTGTTGGAAATGATGTACCGTCGTCGTCGTCGTCGACGGCAACACCGTGTTTCGGTAATTTCTTCGGACAAAGTTCATTCTCACGACTGGCCATCGTGAATGGTTCTTGTGCCGTCAAGGTTCCACGAGAAACGGATCTAGCATTGTTTGCTCCCTTGGGGTGTGGAATCTCAACCGGAGTAGGTTGTGTGTTGAACACTCTCGACGTCCAACCTCGTTCTACCGTCGCCGTCTTTGGAGCTGGAAGTGTAGGGTTGGCTGCAGTCATGGCGGCTCGCCTGAGAAAAGCCGACGTGATAATAGCGGTCGATCTCCGTGAGACCAGACTGGAACTGGCGAAAAACTTGGGCGCAACCCATGTAATCTGTGCTGCAAAGGAAGATGTGCTGGCCAGAATCAATCAAGTGACAAAAACAGATGAGGGTGTCAACTACGCTGTCGACTGTACAGGTGTTCCAGCAGTGATCGAGACCATGATGGATTGTTTGGCTATACGGGGTCGTGCGGCCCAGGTGGGAATACCGACACCCGACAAGACCGTACCCGTCAAGATTCTACAACACCTCCTCAAGGGACAACAGTACGTGGGTTGTGCCGGGGGTGATTGTGTTGCGGGTGAGATGATACCGTATCTCTTGACCCAGCAAAAAGAGGGCAAGTTTCCTCTGGAGAAAATGGTTTCGTATTACGATGTCAAGGATCACCAAAGAGCTTTTGATGATGTCAAGTCGGGAAAGGTGGTCAAGGCAGTGATTAGTTGGGATTCCCTTCCGAGTTGTATACAATAGACTCGAAAATATTGGTTGGACATCTGCAATACACACCTGGGAAGACGACATGTATCGAAAAGGTGTTGAAGATGAGAATATCACAAGGGCAAAAGAACAATTCTTGGATTCACATTGAACACCATCACTGGCGCTTGAACCATGAGAGCTGTGGTGCTCAGAGTTCTGGATTCGTTTGTTGTTAGCTTCTAGCCAGTTCCTCGTGGAACCTCTTCGTCCCCATACCACTTGTGTCGTATCCATTCTCTTCGAGATATCCCTTGAACCTGTCGTCTTCCTCCTCAATCATATCCTGTCCGACATTGGGAAGACCAAAGAAAGCCACGACGGCACTGAAGATGCACAAGCTGCTACTGACCCAGAACGGATATTGTCCTTGCTTGACCTTGTCGCCACCAGCGGCATCGATCAACAGTGGGAATACATATGTGCCGACGAACGCTCCGACTTTGCCCCACGCCGCTGCGATCCCATAAAACTGACCTCGGATGGGTGTGGACGTGAGCTTCGAAGCGAGCAGACCGATGTTGTCCCCTGGGCCGACTTCGCCCAGGGCCATGAACAATCCAGTCAAGATGATGAAGCCGGCGACTCGTGAAGGTTGATTGAGCTCGCCATATGCCCCTGTCATGGCAAACCCGACAATGCCCTGCAAGAAGACTCCCAATATCAGACCCCATTTCGGACCGATCCAGTCAGACAAGAAAGCACCAAAGAAGGATCCAGGAAGCCAGAAACTGTTGATGGCGGTCGCCATGCCGAAAGATTTCCAGAGTGGAGCGTCACTAGGGAGGATAAACACCAGCCAGGAGGATGCAAAGATGCCGAAAGAGTAAGCAGAGAAGTTCTGAGGAACGTTCAGTTTCGTGATTCGAATCCGTAGAACCGATTCACTTACGTAGACAAACCAGATGATAGAGATGACGGTAAGACGCCACCAGTAAAACCTAACAATTAGTTTGATTGGAAATTTGTGCATCTTGTTTCGCTTGTACTGTTCTGGTTCTTGTAGTTTGATACTGTGCAGGTTTAGGATGGGCTACACATACACCTTGGGGTCCGTGAAGAACGTACCGAAGATATAACAGGCTCAACGGTGGGATCGCGCCCAAAGCCAGGCATATTCTCCACGCTGCTCGAAGGTGGCTTTCGCCCGTTGCAAGAACGACAATCATCGGAACAAAAGCGCTGATGACAAAACCGAGGTCGATTTGGAAATCGGTTGCGAATATGAACCAGCGATTTCGGTGTCCTGTTTTCAACTCGCCGGTGGACTCTGCGGCACCGACGGACCCTGCCGGGCTGTGCGATGTCAGGTGGATTGATTCCAGCAGCGAGACAACGTACTATTCTCCTCCGATACCCAATCCAATAAGAAATCGATAGGCTGAAAGAGCTGCAAACAAGCCTTGCGGACTCCCGCCAGCGCCATATGAGCCCGCGCAAAGGATGGAAAAGAGGATCAGGACTGTAGTATTCATTAGGTTGCAGTAAAGAGATTAGTAGGTGGAGGAAACGTACTGATTGTTGATATGAGTAAGGAGTTTCGTCGAGACCAATGATCACTCAAGACACCTGACGAGTATGAGCTCCTTCAAGCAATAAAAGTCGAGTGGAGATCGCCTCTGAGCAGTGAACCGTACCGAAGAAGAGATGACCAACGACCTGCAGACCATGAGATACATTTCCTTATATTATGAACCATGCATGCAGTATGGCCGAGACTTATTGCAATGAGCATACTTACTGTACCTGCGAATGCAATGCTCGGCACCGCACTTTTGGCAGATGACGAAGTGTAAGCGTCGCCATAGATCAGCTGCAACATGGTCGACACCGATCCAATGACACCGTTGAGGTAGCCATCAGAGAAAAGGCCTGCACCACAAGCAATAGTAGGCCAGGACCTTTCCCATCTGCCCTTTGGCACTTCCGCTAGCGGGTTTATGTTTAAGGCGACATTCTGCTCTTGATCAGTGACATAGTCGGGAGACGACCGGAGATCCGTTTCGTGCACTTCCTTGTTGTCCATTGCACAGAAACCCTACTATTTTAATCAAAGAAAGGATGGAGATGTAGGGAAAAGGAATTGTCGGCGTTAGTCTGCGGGAAAAGATACTCGTTCACGACGGATGGGAAGATAGAATTTCTCTCGTAGCCGAATCCGGGCTTCAGCTCACCTACTTATAGCAATAAACGCGTGACTTGCAGGGCACTTATACGAGTGGATGATGGAAGGGATGAAGCCTGAAAAGGCGTGTGGTTACAGTGTCCTGGAAAAAAAGACTTTTGTGCCCAATCAATGCGCGATGTTCGAGCACAGGGTTGAACCGGCTGCTAGCCAATGATCTAGGCCTGGATGTACCATCGACAGCGAGTGTAAGTGATTATCGACAAGATCCTCGGGATCGAATCATAGTTGTTTTACTGAACATAGAAATCTTCGCGTAGCAGAGAAACATGGCGGGCCCCGCGATATATCTTAAGAGGCTGGATGGATGGCGGTAGAGGTGGGCATCTTATCTCATGGCCTTGCAATGCACAGAGATCTCACGATAAGCCTTGAAACATGAACTTCGAAGGCCAAAGCAGTATCGCATATGGCATGAACCTGATAAACCTTGAAAGGTTTGGTCATGCTGATGTTGGTTGGCATGATTTTGGGAAGAAGAAGCAGCAAGAACAGGCTACAAAATGATCTCTCAGCCTTGCGAACTGACGAGGCTGTACTAAAACGTGACTTGGCCTTGGCATATCGGACTTTTGCAGTTGCATCTTTCCGATGCTGCGAGGCTTCAGATACACTTCTTTTAAGGTGCAGTGTTTAAGAATCAACGGTGGCACTGTCACTGGAGACAAAAGATGGCGCATAATACTGCGTCCCATAACCTCCTCAATCTTTCTAGAGGATTCAAAAGGCTCAACGTTTCTGACCCATTGACGGTATGCGCTTCTCTAAAGATTTTTGTCTTTGCTTGACTAACCACTTACCAGCAATGCCTTGCACCTCGATTGACCCGCACGTTTGCCTCTCAAACAGACCTACCTGTGGCCGACACTGCTAAAGACATCCGAACCGGAATCAACGCCTCAAACCCCTCGACTGCCCCGTCATCAACTGCCTACACCCTCGAAACCCCGATCATCAAGACCATATATTCCTGGCCGACTTTAGAACCCAAACAGTTTGGATGGTATAGACCCCAGCTTCTCGATGCTCCGATGCGTCGAGATATTTTGCACCGAGCAGTCATATATGAAGCCGACGCATCACGTCAAGGTACCGCCAGCACAAAATGGCGATTCGACGTTCACGGCAGCAACCGCAAGCTATACCAGCAGAAAGGTACCGGAAGAGCTCGTGTACGTGACAAGAAGTCACCCATCAGAAGAGGTGGAGGTGTCGCTTTCGGACCGCATCCGAGGGACTTCTCGACAGAGCTACAACGCAAGGTCTATGCGCAGGCGTTCAGGGTCGCCTTGAGTTATCGTCATCGGAAAGGCGAACTGGTAATTTTGAACAACAAGATCCAACTGCCATCAGAAGATCTTGGTGCCCGATGGTTGAACAATCTGTTCGAAGCGAATCATTGGGGCAAAGCTCATGGAAGAAGTCTACTGGTCACTGCGACACGCGAGGAGAAGGAGCCAAGAATTTTTGACGAGATGGATCAAATTGGCGAACATGGTGTTCTCAAGGACTTTGAAGATGTTGACGTTAAGGATTTGTTGGAGACTGGTCGCGTTGTAATCGAGAAGGAAGCGCTCGTCTCGCTGCTAGTGAGACTTGGGGGTTTTAGTCCAGACGAGCTCAGACCTGTTTATACTGACACCCTGTAAAATATGTACCTATAGAAGGAAACTTTGGAACCTTTGGTGAATCTGGCCTCGGTAAATCATAGGAAGCAACATCTTCGACACCACGTCGTGAAATTGCCAAATTGATTCGTAAGATGGGTTGGCATTATGGTAGATATGCATTGAGTATTTACATACGAAGTGGAAAAAGAGCTCGACAGGAAGTAGGTACTGCTGGCTGTTCAGTCCTAGAGCCCATTCCAAACGCGACAGATACGTCAAGATGTCAGCCCCTTTACCGGGAGCCTTGCTCGGTGAAGTCCCGGGAGACACCGACGAAAAAGACCCTTCACGGCAACCTTGATCGGTCGTTCTCAAATACAATGCAGAAGCAAAGTCCGAATTACATACAATGGAGCACCCTCGACCCATCCAACTTGAACCATAGAAGTGATTAGAGGTTTGTGATCCTCACAGATTTCCTTGTGGGTCTGGATTTCGCGGTCCAGGTCCGAACACATACGCAATACACAGCCATTTCAAGCGAAGAGGTTCTTAGTGACCAGGTCAAAGGCGGTTTCTTGATTTCCCGGACTTCGAGTATAATACGGATCGATGCGTTTGTCCTGGCTCGACTCCAATCACCAGCGAACGATCATCACAACTCGTATATTCCGTGCTATCTCTTCGGTTCAACGCATGATTTTCATATTATCTTCAACGATACCTCGCCTTTCCATCTCAGAAACTTGTCACGAGCTTAAAAGAAGCCAAAGCAACATTACTCAAAATGGCGACAGTTGTCCATATCGGTAGGCCTTTTTGAACTTTTTGCTGACTCGAGCTAATCACACAAGAACAGTCATGTTTAGATTTCGACCTGAAATTACACACGAGCATAAGGAGGTTTTTCAAAGAGAATTGAAGAAGTTGAAGAGACTATCTTGTGTCAAGGATCATCATTTATTAGTCGGTGGTCCTTCGGTGACCGATCCCATATCACGAAGCCAGGGCTACCAATATTGTCTTGTGAGCTACCATCACAATTTGAAAGCATTAGAAGAGTATCAGGCCAGTACTGAGCACCATGAGTATGTATATTGGACCCTGGATGTTCCACTCTCTGTTTAGAATCTCAGGAAATGGACTGACCTCTATGATTCAGGGTGACAAACAAGCTCGTGTGGCCTTTTATAGATAATGTTTGCAGGTTTGACTTTGAAGTTTCATCAGAAGACGAACATATGGTTTCCAATGTGATGCGAGGATCTGAGGAAGGAAACTTGATCAGAAATGACTCAGGGAGCGTCACTATTCCAACAAAGGGTCTTTTGCAGTGCAGAGGGCTCGAGTTTCCAGACTCCAACTTGACGTATCAGGTGTTACAAGATGCTTCCAAGGGGAAGTATGCCGTCGGGGCCTACAACTGGTGAAGAAACTCCTCTATACTGTCCTGGATCTATTGTGGCGACTGACAGACACATGTTTCAAAACATATAGTTATAATGACGATGGTGTTATAGCAGTCATCCGCGCCGCAGAGAAGAAGAAATCACCCGCCGTCATCCAACTGTTCCCCTGGACTTTACGTTTTCAAGGGCCTGAGTTTGTGAAATATGTGGTGAGTGCTGCACACTCTGCATCGGTACCTATTGCAGTACATCTGGATCACTGTATCAAACAAGAAGACATCGAACTCGCCCTGACACTTCCTTTCGACTCAATCATGATTGATGCGGCAACACTGGATGAGAACGATAACGTAGCACTGTGTGCTGAAAACGTTCGACGAGCCAGCAGAGTCGGTATCACGGTGGAGGTCGAGATAGGCCGAATAGAAGGCGGTGAGGATGGTCTTCCCAACGTGGATCAAGGCGCCATTCACACCGATCCGCAGAGAGCGAGAGAGTTCATGTCGAAAACGGGTGCTCACTTTCTCGCACCCAGCTTCGGTAACATACACGGTGGCTATCCTCCTGGGGGGCTGAGAAGTCGTGGGATTTGACCTTGTAGGTTACAAATCGCTATCCAGTTTCGTCTTTACTAACGCAATGATTCTAGACTGCAATCTGTTCAACGAGCTGTTACTGATGCCGTACCAATTGTTGCACATGGGACGTATCCGGTATCAGATGAAGCGTTCTCAAAACTCGTTGCGTGTGGAGTGAGCAAAATCAATGTCAATCGCACCGTGCGCGACGAGTATACGAAATTCATGGCGGAGAATGCTGGGAAACTGGAGCTGACCACTTTGAAGCTCCAAGGTGTAGATATCTACATGAAATCGGTGGAACGAGTTATGGATCTTTTTGGGTCGTCGGGCAAAGCAGTATAATGTGAGATCATGCTAGACAACAACCATGACACGCATCTTGCCTCGTCTCTGGATAACACCCTCTTTGACGAAGTAAGTATGGCTAGAATCAAACTCCTTGAAAGTCCGCACTTCATATCAATGCTCAATGTGGAGCCAACTCGGACCAGATCCGATAGACACGCGGAATCAATCCGACTCCTGATTTCGCTTTCGTCTCGGACTCTCCCGAATTTTCTCATCTCAAAGCACTCAGACTTGCAATTCAAACAGAGACTTTTGTTGACGGACCGACCGATTAGTGCTTTTCCGTACCCTTCGGTGATTGCAACTCGTTTGCATCGATGGCCTCGCTACCCTGTGAACATGCCATCTTCAATCCGAGATACAGATGTCTTCCTAGCGCATAAAAGTCCGACGGACGCCAGGAGGAAAAAAAGGCCAGGCGCGTGCACACGATGCAGAAATCGGAAAGTGAAATGTGACGGGCGATTACCCGTGTGTGGAAGTTGTGTTAAGGCAAGGACCGAGTGTGATGTCAACACCGCCTCAGCCCAAAGGTGAGTTTGAATATATGTGAGGCTACTGTACATTTCTTGGGCTGATTGTGGACAAGGGAAAGCCTCCTTAACAGGATCCAATATCTTGAGGCACTTGTCAAGGATAATGGGTTGGAGGATAGCCTCTGGACTGAGGCGAGCACAGGGGCGAATGTCAACATCCAGTCCGCGACATTACCGCAGGAATATGTGCGGCCATCCAGAGATACCCTGGCTCAAGACAACACTCCAACCTCGCATCAAGGTCCCGGGACGACTGTCAATCAGGGCAGACAACAGCCCATAACCAACGTTGTATCATCACCATCGACAAGTTTTGCCGCAAATGTCAGCACTGGGACCTCTCCATGTGGCACAGACAACTCTGCAATAAGTGTCCAACAGCCTATTGCGCACGAGGTCGGAATGCTGTCCCTCTCGAACTCTGTAGAGCCCAAGTACATTGGACCATCTTCGGGGGTTACATTCGCGAGGTTGATTTATGCCGCAGTACCAGGATTTCAGGGTGTTCATGCCAATCTGGCCAACCAAAGCCAAGGTGGAAACCAAGACTCTTCCGTCGAGCAAACCGCTGGAGCTTCACTGCCTAGCGTTAGGGATATGCATCGCTTCATCAACGCGTATTTTGATACGATACATTTCCTCTATCCTTTTTTGAGTATTACAAATTTTTCAAAGACAGCTGAAAAGATACGGCGCTTCCAAACTCAGCTATCGCAGTCATCTACAGATGCCACAAAATCAGATGTACGAACCATCGATCACATCGACCATGCCCAGCTCTTTCTAGTCCTTTTTCTGGGAGCCAATGTGCTTGAGACGCGGCTATCTCAAGATTTCAATTCAGAGAGCTTCCTCGCTACAGCTATGCTTCATGTCTCATTTGTTAGCCTCCACGAAAGTCTACGAGGGTTGCAGACCCTTCTTCTACTCACTTTGAGCAGCCTCCATTCCCCACGCGGCTTGAACGCCTGGTTTCTCAAGTCAACCATCCTGGCGGGATGCATTGACCTCGGGCTGCAGCGGAAGAACAACGTCAGCACTCGTAAGTAGTACCGCTTCCATATTCTGGTCGTTTTCAGACGTATAACGTCTTATATATAGCCCAACCAACATCTTCGGATATTGAAGAGCATCAGATCCGCAGCGGCGTCTTCTGGTCTGCTTACTCTCTGGACCGAACCCTGAGTGTGGTTCTAGGGAGACCTCTTACTTTTCGTGACGAGGCTCTAGACGTCGAATTTCCTGGCGCACTGGGTTCCGATGAAGTTGACCATGACGCCAGCAGAGTCTATGCTACGACATCGAATCAGGACGACGAGCCTGCCCGGAAGAGACAACGGATGATGCAGACTCCTGGAACGCCCGCGGTTTACTCATTCCGCTTTGATCGCATTTTTGCAGAGATCAAACTCATGCTGTACAGAGTGGCCCAGTCTCCTTCTCGGTTTCCCTGGCCTACCGACTTTGGAGAATGGCAAACGAGGACACATACCACATTGTCCCAATTATTGGAGGATGCTCATCAAGACCTTGACCGCCTGGACTCTTCCGACTCTGCTCCTTCACACGGGACGCATGATAATGCAGTGCTGTCGCTGGAGCTCAAATATCACCAGGCGATCATGCTCATGTATCGGCCTAGCCCGGCCATACCTCGCCCGTCCGCATGGGCTTTGAAATATTGCTTCGAAAGTGCGGTGGGGACGATCCAGGCCCAAGCCGAGTTACACCGTTTTGGGAACTTTGCGAATTCGTGGTTGAACGCCCACACGGTGTTCATCTCAGGGATTACCATCTGTTACTGTTTCTGGGTCAGTCAACAGGTCAGGACCATGACAACCTCAACTTCGTTCACGTATTACACCGACATGGTGAGGCGACTATTGAAAAGCCTAAGCACGACGTGGTTGGTGGCCAGCAACGCCTTGCAGAAATTTGAGGCTCTGGTACGGTTGACAGAGAAGTCATCTTCTCAATTACGTACATGTACGACGACGGAGACTGTGAATCATGGTCGAACGACAGCAGGTACTGATGATGGTGGTGACCATGGTACCACGCAGCAGCAGCAGCAGCAGCAGCAGCAGCAACCTGGCTTGATGAAATCAGGGGTTCACCATCAACAAGGATCCTCTTCCTCCCCATGGCCTCCTTTGCCACAAGTCGATTTCTCGTCTACTGAAGATCAGATAGATTGGTCAAACTTCGACGTCGAGTATGATAATACCAATGTATGGCCGAAGGAGTTGCAGGAAGTGCCAGATTGGTTTTCTTTGGAGGATTGGTTGAATGATTATGCATAAGATGACTGTACTAGTATGGGAGAACTTGATCAAACTTGAATAAGCACTAAAGTTCAGGAGGGGAGCGAAAAAAGAGAACAAGCGTATACAAACAAATCATGGAATGAATTGTACATGTGGAACATAGCTCAAGTTAAAGGCACCCGAGGTCGTTTCAGGTCAGGTCAGGTCAGGTCAGGTCAGGTCAGGTCAGGTCAGGTCAGGTCAGGTCAGGTCAGGTCAGGTCAGGTCAGGTCAGGT